>NC_066568.1:2283715-2321215 GCF_024679095.1 Eriocheir sinensis
TATTATTATTATTATTATTATTATTATTATTATCGCTATTGTTCTTTTTTTTCCTTCTATTCTTCCTTTGTTGCATTGTTCTTTGTTTGCTTGTTCGTTTGCCTTGAAAGATTCTATTGTTAAGAAAGAAGGAAAAAAAAAGAAAAAAAATATTGCAAGCATTTATTTTCATATATATCATTATGCGTGTAAAGGATTGCCATAATTATTATCATTATTATTATTTTTATCATTATTATTATTATTATTATTATTATTATTATTATTATTATTATTATTATTATTATTATTATTATTATTATTATCATCATCATCATTATTATTATCATGTCTATTGTTGTTGCTGTTTCCGTTTTCCCTTCATTACTTAATTGTTTGTTTGTTTACTTCGTCTCTTGTTTCCCATTTTCTTTATGATAAAAACGTTCTTATAATAAATGAAAGAAAACGGAGTGTTGTTGTAGCGAACTTTCTAACCGCAAAATGATGTGTGTTAAGTACTCTCTCTCTCTCTCTCTCTCTCTCTCTCTCTCTCTCTCTCTCTCTCTCTCTCTCTCTCTCCAGTTAAAAAGAGAGAGAGAGAGAGAGAGAGAGAGAGAGAGAGAGAGAGAGAGAGAGAGAGAGATAGGTGGGGGTGAGTGGAAGTGTCAGTAATGTGTGTGTGTGTGTGTGTGTGTGTGTACTGTTATAAGGAAGCGGGTTTAGCAAGTTTTATTTGTTTGATATTTGTTTGTTTGTTTCTTTTTTTATTAATTTTTACTTCGTCCTATTCTTCATTCTTTCTTTTTTTTTCAATTCTTTTTTTCTTTCTTCTTTTCTTATGAATCGTTTAGCTGTTAATTTATTTTTACGGTTATTTGACCTCTCTTTCCTTCTCTCTCTCTCTCTCTCTCTCTCTCTCTCTCTCTCTCTCTCTCTCTTCAGGTTCACTTGTTCTTTAAAGCGGTAAGAGAGAGAGAGAGAGAGAGAGAGAGAGAGGGGAGGAAGGGGAAATGTAGAGAAGACACTGACCTCAAATCTCTCTCTCTCTCTCTCTCTCTCTCTCTCTCTCTCTCTCTCTCTCCAGTTGCGGTTTTATATTCTCGTTTCCAAAGGTCATGAATGTTTGACAAGCACACACACACACACACACACACACACACACACACACACACACACACACACACACGGAAGAAAACAACCCAAGATAATTATTAGTATTCTGTGTAAAAGAAAGTAGAGAAAGAGGAGGAGAAGGAGAAGGAAGAGGAGGATAAGTAGGAGGAGGAGGAGAAGGAGGAGAAAAAGACTCTATACTACTTGGACAGTGGCCAGTACGTCTTTCTCTTCTTCCTCCTTCTCCTCCTCATCCTCTCCTCCTCCTCCATCTTCACACACACACACACACACACACACACACACACACACACACACACACTGACATATCTAGGGTAGGAAGACGAGAGAAAAGGAGGAAGAGGATGAGGAGGAGTAGGAGTAGGAGGAGGAAGACTAGATTCGCACTCCTTCCTACGTCCTCCTTTCCCTCCTCCTTTTCTCTATGCAAATACTGTTCTTAATCTCCTCCTCCTCCTCCTCCTCCTCCTCCTCTTTTTCCTCTTGTTTTGGTGCCCTTGCCCTTGACACCTGTGATTAATATGCAAGGTGTAGCCAGGTAGGTAGATAGGTTACGTAGGTATGTATTGATAGGTAGGTAGCAAGATATATGGACTCGTATTCTCAAATCTATCGTCGCCCTAACACACATATATGACAAGGCTTTCGGAGGCGTTGTGGGCATTTCCAGAGGTAGTTAATGACTCTGGTGGTAGTGTGACCCTTCTTCTGTACCATGAATGTGATAAAACCCCCATGAAAAAACGATTAATCTCCTTTTTGTGCTTTGGAAATAGTTGATGTGGGAGGTAGAAGCGTTTGAGAATACCGCCCTGTATATAAGGGAAGTGCAATCAATGATACTATGTTTATTTATCTATTTATCCATCTATTAACTCATTTTTCCTTCCTTCATTTCATTTCATAGGCTAAGGAAAGTGCAATCAATAATTCCATGTTTATTTGTCTATCTATCCATCAATTAACTCATTCTTTCCTTCATTCCATCTCATTCTCTTCGCTGACCTTACGAATAATGTCACTGATATCGAAATCTTTTAAAATCAAACCCTCAGGAATATCTCTACCGCTACTATTGCTCTCATCATCATTATCGTTGCTATCATCACTGTTCTTATTGACGTAGATGTTGCTGAGGATGTATAAAAGACTGTTGAAGAGTAGGAGAAGTAAGGATAGCCCAACGAGGGAGAAATTTCGACTTGACATCAGGGATTCACTATCGATATATTTTATGATTTTTCTCTCCAACCCTGCAGCTGCCAGAGTCCTCACCACATCCAGGGCATAGATGAGGAATGATTTATTACTTGTGTCGTCCGTTTCCCTCGTAAATGTCAAGTAATTCGGAGATAGAGAGGAATAAACAGGAAGGGAGTCGGAGGGGATAGCCAGAGGTGTGTCTATTTGTCTGGTAACGGTGTTTTGGTGTAAGTCAACAAGAGTTGCTAAGATTGTCTCATGTTTTTCGTTTTTCTCCTTTATTTTCTGTATTTTAGGACTGGTTTTAGGGTTAATGGTATTGGTAGGCTTTCTCGAACTGTAGTTATGGTGAATTAAGGGTGATGGTGAGTTGTAATGGGTAATTGTGTTAGTTATCCCGTTCCAGCGGTAGATATGGTGCGATGACGGTGATGATGATGATGATGATGATGGATTTCCAGCGGTAACTCCTCTAAATTCCTTCTCCTGCGGTGGTGATGGTGTCGGTGATGGTGATGATGGTGCTTGCCTCGCGCTCACCATCACGTCCGCTAACACCCAGTAAACTAACACAGCCCACGCGAAAAGTCTGCAAAAGATAAGAGAGGAAAAGTTAATACAAATGATATCTTATTTTGGTTTAGTTTTCATGAATCTGACTTGATTTTCGTGGTTGAATTTTAATAATCTCAGGTCACTGGAAGGTTAGATTTGGTAGTGGGTTGATATAGCTCTTTCTTAATCCATAATTGACTAAGAGAAGAATAAGGAAAGATAGAAAGGCATAAAATAACGGTAGAATAATAACAGAGAAAACCAGAAAGGTTACATTTGGCAGTGGTTTGATAACTTTCTTAACTCATAACTGGTTTTAAAGCTGAAGAATAAATAAGAAAAGGTTAGATTTGCTCTTCCTTAACCATTACACGACTGCTATTGCTCATCTATAAGCTCTTGCGCGCCATGATTTTGAAGATTTGTCTCTGGAAACATCAAACTGGGTGTAAATAGTCAATAATTATATATAAGTTACCCCTCCTCCACCGCTCCAAGTGATCAGGTGTGACCATTTTTCTGGCTACACTGGAGGCTGACAGGATGGGCCGCGAGAAAGCGTGGCACATTATTTTTCCTTTTATTTATCTTTTGAACCGCTTTACCGAGACCCACGAGCCAGGGGAGACGGAGGTGGAGCCGCAGGGGTGTTTGGTAGTACTAGGAAGCGCCGCCGTCATGTGGAAATGTGGTAAAAGTGGAAAAATTAAGGTGGCGGAGGTGTTGGTGGTGGAGAGAAAGGAGGAAGATGTTTTGCTGACTTGTATTTCCTTTTTAGTCTATTTTGAACCGCTTCAAATGATTGACTACTACTACTACTACTGCTACTACTGTTACTACTGCTACTACTGTTACTACTGCTACTACTACTACTACTACTACTACTGTTACTATGACTACAACTACTATTACTACTGTTACTACTACTACTTCTACTACTGTTACTACTGCTACTACTACTACTACTACTGTTACTACTACTACTACTACTACTACGGTTACTACTACTACTACTACTACTACTACTACGGTTACTACTACTACCACTACTACTGTCATTAGTGCTGCTATTTCTATATTTATTGCTATTTTCCTTATTTTGATTTATTTTTTGCAATTTTTTAACATTATTAATCTATTTAGTATATTCTAATTTTACATTTATTTGATTTTTACTCCTTTTATTTTATTTACCAGTGTATATAGCTTACCATTTATTTATTATTCAGCATATACTATTTTTAATACATACCGGTACTTATTAATTCCAAGGTAAGGTAGAGACTGAAAGGATATCTAAGTCACTTTAGCGCCTATTAACTGCCTTGTATCACTTATATTCTATGCACTGACCTCATGATGTATGCTGTATGCCTTCTCTTCTTTTAGCTGTTGTTGTTGTTGTTGTTTGGTTATATAATTATTTTTTGGTAGACCGTCTGTCTGTCTTTCCAGTTGTGGTGGTGATGGTGGTGGTGGGTTATATAATTCTTTTTTTGATAGTCTGTCTGTCTGTACGTCTTTCCGGTTGTGGTGGTGATGGTGGTGGTGGGTTATATAACTTTTTTGGTAGTCTGTCTGTCTGTCTTTCCGTTTCCTGGCTACCTATGTCTTAACACCACGAATGCAAGATATAGTCTGAGTATACCTTTGTGTGTGTGTGTGTGTGTGTGTGTGTGTGTGTGTATGGATGCGTGAACGTATAAGTGTTTTTTCCCCCGTTTTTCCCACCCTTCCTCTTTCTCCATCTTTCTTCCGCCTTCTCTTCCTCTGTCTCTCTCATTTTTTTCTTTATTATTTTATGTAAGTTGTCATTTTTCTCATACTGGATAAGCTGCTCTCTCTCTCTCTCTCTCTCTCTCTCTCTCTCTCTCTCTCTCTCTCTCTCTCTCTCTCTCTCTCTCCTTCAGTGCACCCGTTATCCTCACCTCTCTCTCATTATTTGCTCGCTCTCTCTTCCACTTCATGCCCTTCACCTCCTCCCTCCCTCTCTTCTTCTCTCCCTCCATCTCTTCTCTCCCTTTATCAACGTCTTCTTCCATCTTGATTCTCTTCTTTTGTCTTCCTCTTTCTTCCCTCTTTCCTAACTCTCTATCTTATTCTCTCCTTCCTTTACCCTTGAATCTTTCCAGGAATTAAAATGCGCAGAATTCAAGGAAGGAGAAAAAGTTTAAAGTCTTCCGGTAAGTCTTCATTTATTGGGTTAATGCGTAGTCTGGGCGGCGGAGAGTTGGGGCAGGCACAGGTTATAGAAAGTGGACTGATGGAAGTCGCTCAGAGGCTGCCATTTGACCCAGCCACTGACCTGAAGTGACCTGCCCTCTGTCGCTTGACCCCAGAAATGCGGGTCCTGAAAAAAAGATACTAGAGATAGATAGACAGACCTGTTAATTTATATAAAAAGATTGAAGGAGATAAGACTTGATAATAGATATATAGAAAATAGATAAAAGATTTGAAGATAGATAAAAGAGAAAGATAGAAAGAGATATAACACATGAAGTAGATATAGCTAAATAGATTGAGATAGAGAGATTAGACCTGAAAATAGACATATTGAGACAGATAAAGATATAGATAAAGATCTCTCTCTCTCTCTCTCTCTCTCTCTCTCTCTCTCTCTCTCTTCCACACTTCTTTACTATTCTTTTCCTCCTCTACACACTTATGATTCCCTTTAATTAAACAACATGCATCTTCTTTCCTTCTGTTTCTTTCCTCTCCATTTTCAATTAATTTACCATCATCTTCCTTTCTACACATTCGATCCATTGACTCCCTTAACAGTAACCAACAGCCATCCATTTTCCTTCCCTTTCTCTCTTTCTTTCACTCCTTCATCCTTTACTCACCACCACGAGTAGGTAAGCATCTTCTTCCCCTCTACACACGCCCATGATGCCCTTGGAAGACACGTCCGTCTCTCCGCCCATCATCACGGGGGCGCCTTTCCTCCTGAAGTGTTCCTCAAGGGTGCTCAGCTGTCCCTCGAGTTCCTCCCCTTTACCCAGGTGTAGGATCTTGCTGGGGATGTCATACAGGGTGTCCAGGACGTAGGAAACCTGGGGGAGTGGATTGATTATTTGATTAGTTGACTGATTTTTTTTTTTTTCCGTGTACCCCTATAGCGCCAGTAGGCTTTTCTTGAGGGGCCTAGATGGTAGTCGGCCCCAGCTCGTCATGGCGCAGGCAAGTGTTTATAATGGCGCCATCTTCTCTACGTTAATTGAATGATTGGTGTGTATTCTCAGACGCTTTTGGCTCTCACATCAACTATTTTCAAAGGTCTTAAAGGAGATTAGTCAGGTTCTATTACGTCTATTCACATTCATGGCGCAGAAGCCTTGTCAAACTATCGATAAGCTCATAAAACTACCCATGGAAACACCTACAACAACTCCTTACGAAACCCCTACCAAATGTGGATGTGTGAGCCCTGAATGTTTCAGAATAAAAACTATTTGATATCTTTTCTCACCTCCAAACTTCCAATCCACTGCCGGGAGCCTACGAAGCCGGCCTCCTTGTCGCCAATATCCACTAATATCTCCTGAATCCTTCTGTTAGTGGGCACGGGAGGCAGCTGAGATTCTTCCTTGACCCCCTGCAGTTGACCTCTGACCCATGAACACGCCGTCATGAGAGTCCTGTAGCCGCACCCCCATCCCTAGAGTAGGATATTTAGGAGGGTAGGAAGGAAGATGGTGGTGAGAAAGGAAGCGGGAATAGGTGGTAGGATTTTTGCTGTTGTTGTTTACGTGCTGCCTATAGAGCCTGTGAGGGTCTTCTTGGCGCAGGCGAATTTTATTTATAATGGCTGCCGTGATGTATGACTCTAAACTACGTAGAAATAAGATTGCGTCTAAGAAATACATTCACACATTGTTATTACGGTTACCATTCTTACTACTACTACTACTACTACTACTACTACTTACCCTGTCGTCAAAGCCATCGCAGCCGTAGTGGTAGTATAAATAGTCTCCCCTCACCAGCACCACCTCCTTAGCTCCTTCAGGTAACTCAAGCCCTTCGTGCACGTTGGACAGGAGGGAACCCACGTAGTCCTTCCCTCCGCCTACCATTGTGGAAAGACTGAAAGAGGAATAAATAGGAATAGGAATGAGGAATAGGAATTGATTAGGAGGGTTATTATTATTGCTTATTGTTTTGTATATGGTTAGTTAAGGCAATATTTATTAATTGGGGGAAGTAAAAGAAACGAGAAACGAGGAAAGGATCGAAGGAGTGGAAATTGATGTAGAAGAAAGCGAAGAATAAGAAAGGAAATGAAGACGAAAAAGAACAAAGAGAAAGGAAATTAATAAGACTAAGAAAAGGAAGGAGAAAAAGAGGAAGTTGGATTAGAATAAATAAAAAGGCAATAATATACACTAAAAATAAGTGCTGGAGGAATGAAGAGGAGGAGGAGAAATGAGGACTAGAAAGTAGGAAAGGAATGGGAAGTGAAGGAAAAGAAAGTTAGAAAGAGGAAGCGTGATAACAAGAGAAAGACAGAGAATAAGAACAAATGGAAGAAAAAAAGAACGAAAAAAAAACCCAACATATGGTGAATGGCAGTACTATTAAGGATCGTATTAAGACATTTCCTCGTCCATCAACACATATTTGACAAGGCTTTCGTAGGAGTTATGGGCATTTCCAGGAGTAGTTTTATGACCCTGGTGGTAGTGTGACCCTTCCTCTGTACCATGAACCTGAAGAGACAATCATAAGAACACGACTGAAATAGAAAAAGGTGATGAGAGAAGCGAATCTGTCTTGTAATACCGACCCATTTAAATCGAGCGCCTCCGTGGTCAAGTGGTCAGCGTGCCTACTTACGAATGCGCGTACCTGGGTTCGAATCCGGCGTACGTCCCACCCAGCTGTTCATCCTCCCTTCAGGCTGGGGGATAAATAGGGGTACCTGGGGACACCTGGGGGATTTAAGGTACACGTGGTAACCCGTATGTCCCCCTGGCCTTGTGTCCCCGGGTAATGGGGTCCCCTCCACCACAGGGTCCAGGGGTAGTATGACGGAGATGTGCACCGCCGCCACGCGAAGCTATTTACCTTTACCTACAAATCTAGGCCATCACCATCATCATCAGCAATAACACGATGACTTGTTTACATTCTGCATTTGCAACGGTGTTTAAAAAGACTTGACATACTTTTTATCAGTATTTCCCTAACCACACTTCTTGTCACCATCTTATCTGTTATTTAAAGGACTTAGAAGTAATTAAAAAAAAACCACCTCACGATAATAACAGGTAATAAGTTAATAAGAGACATAATTAACAGTAATGGTGGTGATGAGGGTGGTCGCTAATCGAAATCTTCACAATATCACTCAAATAAGGTAATATAGCGACTGTCTTAATGTAACTCACGTGTTTTTATAAAGTTTAGAGGTCTCCACGTCTTAATTCAACCTGTAATGTGTCTCTCTTAGCTGAAAATGGGTTAAAATCACGAAAATAATAAGATGTCTGGGCTCCTTGGCTATTACCTGTCTGTCTGTCTGTGCAAATTTGAAACGAAAGAAGGAAAGGAAAGCAGAAACCGAAGAGAAGAAGAAAAGGAGGAAGAGAAGAGAGGAAAACGAGGAAGAAATAAAGAGGCAACATATGTGAACTGAAAGACTGAGGAAGAGGAGAGAAAGAAGGACTGAAGAAGAAGAAATAAAGAGTAGAAAATTAGAACCATCACCTTGGGGTCGATTACTTATTAATTATTTCTTTACCTGGATCAGCTGAAAGTCCATCTTGTGAATGAGGTAGACTAAGGGAGAGAAAAAAGGACTGAAGAAGAAGAAATAAACAGTAGAAAATTAGAACCATCACCTGGGGCTCAATTACTTACTACTAATCTCTTTACCTGGGTCAGCTGAAAGTCCATCTTGTGAATGAGGTAGACTAAGGGAGAGAAAGAAGGACTGAAGAAGAAGAAATAAACAGTAGAAAGTTAGAACCATCACCTGGGGCTCGATTACTTACTAATTATTTCTTTACCTGGGTCAGCTGAAAGTCCATCTTGTGAATGAGGTAGACTAAGGGAGAGAAAGAAGGACTGAAGAAGAAGAAATAAACAGTAGAAAACTAGAACCATCACCTTGGGGTCGATTACTTACATTTCTGAAGTTGACTAAGACACCGCAGTCACTAATTCACCCTATTTGAGCACTCTGACTCACACTAGGCCCTTATACACCCTTACACTAGGCCGAAAGTCACTATACACCTCTAGACCTACCTCTCGTTAACAGGTGACAGGTGTACTGGAGGTGTGTCTTAGCAGCTTATCTGACAACTCTTTAAGCAGGAGAAATAGTTCGTTAGTGTTTTAATTTGTTTGGGTTATTTTGTTTTACCTTAGATGTCAGTAAGGTCTGTGAGGGATGGGGGACTGTGTGGGCACTCGGGGCTTGGGGGGGGTGGGGGGCGTGTCTTCCTGCAGAGGTGGACAGGTGATAGATGTCTCCGGAGATGACCTCTTTACCGTTTACCGTTGATGAAGTTTCACCGTATTAAATGTACTCTGCCACTGTCCTTTATTTCACAGTATGCATCCCACCCAGCTGTTCATCTGCCGTTTTGGGGTACGGGATAATGATAAACTGAGCCTTGGGTACAGACACATTTATTTGTAGACATCAGTACAAAACACAAGGATACATGACAGGGGTGAAGGGTGGGGGGCGGCGCACCCTTGGTCAGCCGGGCATGGTCACCAATCCGTAGACACCACGCCAATTTGGACTCACACCAGGCAGAAAAAATCACTGTTTACATTCCTGCCAATGTGCAGTTTGTGTAGACAAACAACTCCCGTTTCTGGACACACTGATAACAAGATCGGGAAGCACCGTAAAATTCAAAGTGTACAGGAAACCCACTAATAAAAACAACTTCATACACTACCTCGGCGCTCATAGCAAGAAAACAAAAACGGGTGTAATCATAGGCTTTTTCCTGAGAGCGCTACGAATCTTCAGCCCCGAATTCCTTTCAGAGGAATTAGAATATATAAGAAAAACTTTTACTAAGCTAGGCTACCCCAAAGGTCTTCTTTACATCGCAGAAGAAAAAGCTCGCAAGATCATCCACCGTAAACAACAAAATGACAACACAAGATACCTGGTGGTGCCGCACTCGGACCCGACAGACAACCTCAGGAGAACTCTATTCGGTACAAACATACAAGTTGTGACAACCCAATTTTTCCGAGCATTTTCCACCATGACACAAGCATCAAGAGAAGGGATGGCGTGTACGGACTGGTAAACATGTTACTCGATGAAGGGAGAGTTTGACATCAGGAGTGTGTGTTTATTAGGGAAGCTGCCACCTGTTTATACCTCTTTACATTTTTCATCGGGTTTAGTTTCTTTAGTTTTTTCGGTTATATTAAGTTACATTGAGAGTTTGACGTCGGTAGAGAGGCAAATGGTTTTCCTTTTATCTATTTTATACCAAGTTTTATCATTGTATCAAGTTATTTACAGTCTTATTTCTTTATCTGGGTAAGTTGAAAGTCCATCTCTTGAGTGATTCTTTGGTTACATTGTTACATCTGAGTCATTTAAATGGTTGTTAATATATGCTGCACTAAGTTTTTTTTTTCATTGTATCAAATTATTAGTTTTATCATTGTATCAAGTTATTTACAGTCTTATTGGGTCTTATTTCTTTATCTGGGGTCAGCTGAAAGTCCATCTTATGAATGATTTTGGTTACATTGTTACATCTGAGAGTCATTTAAATGGTTGTTAATATATGTTGCACTAAGTTTTTTCATTGTATCAAATTATTAACATTCTGTCTGATATTAAGATGAATACAAATGGTTTTCTCAAATATCTAGTGTACCAAGACTTTTCACAGTATGTATATTTAACAACTCATTTCTTTGCTATATTTTGACCTGGACCAAATAAGAATCCATCATTTGTTTGGTCGATAAATTACTGATTTAACCCGGTAGCTGCGGGGATCATGTTTCTTAAAGGCCCTTCCCTCTAAGCGAGAAAAATGAGAAAAAAATCATCACTCACGCAAACCACTTCATAATATATATCAACGCATTTGTGATCAGTTTATGCATCATCTATTTTGGGGGTTTATATCATAGCAAAAATTTGGCCCATCGCTGGTACACGGTAAAGCCACAGATTTGGCCCGTCGCTGCTACCGGGTTAAGAGAGGTATCTATTGTTAACCTCAGTATATGTATTTATTATTAGGGGAATAATTAATGGGTGTAAGTTTTTATTTCCATATCACACGTCTTTTCCCTTCTCCCTTTTTGTGTGTGATATGAAGGGCCACCAACCAAACATACACACACTCAGGAATGAACCACGGACACACACGGCATACAAAAAACAGGTTATATAGACACGAGGCGTATGGTGTAGACGTGGCGACCAGACCAATTAAGGCGATGTTGTTTTTGGTGCCATCTTGGAGCCTCCACTGAATTCTTGCTGCGTTATGCGGTGAAGCAAGTTAACCCGGTAGCAGCAGGGATCATGTTTCTTAATGGTCCCCCCAAGCGAGAATAATGAGAAAAAATCGCCCCTCATACAAACCATTTCATAATATGTATCAAAGCATTTGTGATCAGATTATGCATCATCTATTTTGGGGGGCTTATATCATGGCACAAATTTGGCCCATCGCTGCTACCGGGTTAAGGGGGGATTGCCTTAAAATGAAAACATATACATTAACTTATTCTTGAGGTAAATAAATAAGGGTTAGGATTTTGTTTTAAGTCAGGGAATGTTAATAGAGAGAAGAACAATGGTTTAATGGATGAGTTACTGAAAGAAAATGGGGTTAGGGTTGCCGGGGTTGAGATTAAAGGGGTGCTACTCTAAAATTAAGGAAAATGGGGTTAGGGTTGCCGGGGTGAAGATTTAAGGGGGGGCTACTCTAAAATTAAGGAAAATGGGGTTAGGGTTGCCGGGGTTGAGATTAAAGGGGGGGCTACTCTAAAATTAAGGAAAATGGGGTCACGGTTGCCGGGGTGAAGATTTAAGGGGGGCTACTCTAAAATTAAGGAAAATGGGGTCAGGGTTCAGCGACTTTGGTCAGGAGGAGAACCGGGGGGCAGCATGGCCCAAGCAAGTGTCATATATCATGGCAGCCACTATAAAAAAAATTCGCCTGTGCCACTAACAAGCTGGGCCATCCAAAGGGCCCCTCGAGAGAGCCTACTGGCACTAGACGCAGCACCTAAAGTATAAAAAAAAAGCATATGAGGGGACAGGTGTAAATGGCAGGTCACCCCATCTACACTCTACGCCTGACATGTGTTACACTCCACATAAAAAGCTACCACATTTAACCGCAGCACACTCGCCATGGCTTCATCTAAGGAGTTGCATATTTGGAAGAGTATGTACAGTTATAGTGAGTTGGTTAGCCGGGGAAGGACAGACTCGCCCCGGCACAGAATTCAATAAGAAAACGACTCATTACGTTATATCATTTACAGCGGTCATAGGTGTTTATTTCCTTGTATTAATACCTTGCTTTCTCTTGTTATGAATCTCCATCTCTCCATTTTCCTCCTTCTCATCCTCTTTCTTCCTCTTCTCTTATTCAATCTCCATTCTCGATTCTCCAGTTTTCCATCTCCTTTTCCTTCTCTTTCTTTTTCTTCTCAGTGTTTTCTTTCCTCCTTCTTCTCCTCTCCTTCTCTCCTTGTCTCCTCCTCCTCCATTTCCTTTTCTTCTTCTCCCTTCACTATCTCCTCTTCCTCACCATTTACAGCACTCACAAACCTTCATTAAGTCCTTCTCCCTCACTTGGTTAATATTATTTTTATAGTGGGTGTGAAAATGACCTCCAGACATAACATATATACCATTTACAACAGAGACATTCATTCGTTTATAATATCTTTCTTTCCTCCTCATTCTCTTATAATATCACTCACAACGGTAATATTTTTTGAAGGGTAACTGTACAAGACTCATCACAAGCAGGAGGAGGGCAGGTCAGCAGTGTCACAAGTCAGGCGTTAATATGTACAAAAATTAAGAGGGAAGTTAAGTTAACCCGTCCGCTGTGATTGGCATGGATTTGGCCTTCACTGGTAGCCTGGTAACACACTCCCAGGTCTTTCTCTGCCTCTGTGGTGGATAGTGGAGTGTTTCCCATGCGGTATTGGTGTGCTGGATATCCCTTCACTGGTAGCCTGGTAACATACACTCCCAGGTCTTTCTCTGCCTCTGTGGTGGATAGTGGAGTGTTTCCCATGTGGTATTGGTGTGCTGGATATCCCTTCACTGGTAGCCTGGTAACATATACTCCCAGGTCTTTCTCTGCCTCTGTGGTGGATAGGGGAGTGTTTCCCATGTGGTATTGGTGTGCTGGATATCCCTTCACTGGTAGCCTGGTAACATACACTCCCAGGTCTTTCTCTGCCTCTGTGGTGGATAGTGGAGTGTTTCCCATGTGGTATTGGTGTGCTGGATATCCCTTCACTGGTAGCCTGGTAACATACACTCCCAGGTCTTTCTCTGCCTCTGTGGTGGATAGTGGAGTGTTTCCCATGTGGTATTGGTGTGCTGGATATCCCTTCACTGGTCGCCTGGTAACATACACTCCCAGGTCTTTCTCTGCCTCTGTGGTGGATAGTGGAGTGTTTCCCATGTGGTATTGGTGTGCTGGATATCCCTTCACTGGTAGCCTGGTAACATACACTCCCAGGTCTTTCTCTGCCTCTGTGGTGGATAGTGGAGTGTTTCCCATGTGGTATTGGTGTGCTGGATATCCCTTCACTGGTAGCCTGGTAACATACACTCCCAGGTCTTTCTCTGCCTCTGTGGTGGATAGTGGAGTGTTTCCCATGTGGTGTTGGTGCAGGACTTTACATTTTTCTTCATTGAATTGTAGCAGCCACTTTTTGTTCCTTTCCTGTAGCTTGGTGATGTCTTCTGGTAGGAAATCCGCAGTCAAGGGGTTAAGCGCACACGCCCCACATCAAAGAGTAGAGACTTGCGTTACCTGCCAACACGTACCTTTAGTCAAGTACGCATTGCAGTAACAATCTCTCCCCTAACGTCTTCACTATACATATCAACTTCAGATAATTAAAACTGTAAATACATAGATGAATTAACGCAGAATTAGATTTAAGCCATGTTGCCCTGTCTCCTGGTATTCTTTTATCCTGCTTAGCTTTTTTCATGTTTAATTTATATGTTCCTCTATTCATTTTCAGAAGGAAGAGAGTGAGGAAGATGAGAATGACGAGGATGAGACGGAGAAGGATGCCTGACTTGGGAGAACACAGGCCTCGGGAAATGACTTGCTTCTCGGGGTTTAGAAATGACTTTGTATCCTGAAAGAGAAAAGAAAAAGAAGAGTATCAGTTAACGTCGCTGCACTCATACATAAGAAGCAGAGGAGGACCAGCAAAGTAACAGAAGAAGAACAAGAAGAAGGAGAAAGAAAAGAAGAAAAAGGAGAACAGGAAAAGGGAAAATGAAGAACATGAACATCGCTGCACTCAAAGTTATACATAAGAAGCAGAGGAAGACCAGCAAAGTAACAGAAGAAGAAGAAAAAGGAGGAAAAGAAGAACAAGAAGAAGGAAAAAACAAAGAAGAACAAAAAAAGGGAAAATGAAGAACTTGAACAAGAAGCAGATTATCCATGACCCCCAAAATATGAGGTGAGATTAAATTCCTTTCCCTGTCGGTCAAGAAAGAGAGACCCAACATATGCAAGCTAGGAGAGAGAGAGAGAGAGAGAGAGAGAGAGAGAGAGAGATGATAACAATAACCAACATAATTAAGTCATCCCATTTCTCTTAGTCCATATCATCACACCATTAATTAAAAAAAGGGCGATAAATGTAAACTTGTTCGGAGTCTTTCTTAACCCGATTATGGAGAGCGAGAGGGCAAGAGGGAGGGAAGGAGGGAGGGAGCACTCGCCTATATTAGCCTTAGGAGCACACAGCAGCATGAATGGCAGCCACAACCAGCAATAGGGTGAAGGGCAGGAAGGGCGCGCTGGGGAAGACACGGCCGCACCCACTGGCGGACCGACCCACCGCCACCTCTGGAAAAAAAATTATACATTATCATTGGCCTTATCTGGACTAATTGGGAACAAGGTTATGTCATACCTCGGTTTACGAGCTTAATTCGTTCCGGAATTTCACATGCAAACCAGAAAACTCGTAAACCAAAACGAACGCACACTGTACTGCTCAAAACACAAAGGTTGCACACTGGAGCCCAAACGTTAGGGTGCTGCCTCTGCAAGTGTACAACGCATACTGAGACCCCATTCCCATTATTTTCCACTCTGAGCACTCGTTTTGCAGCGAACAAAGGGAACGCACACTCCGCTCGTAAACCAAGGCATTTTTAGTGATTTATTTTGCTCGTATATCAAAACACTCGTAAAGTAAGGCACTTATAAACCAAGGTGTTATTGTACAAACTCCATGTCGTGTGCTGAAAAAATAAAAGGAATGGAGAATGGGGAAAATTTTTAGATTATACGGTATTTCCAAACTCCACCTCTCCACTCACCCCTCCGCGTATTGAAGTGGAAGACCCCAGACTTGGCCGACCACCCGTATTTATTTTCCACCGCCACCGTTGCCTCGTAGTCCGTCGCAGGCCATAGATCCTTCAGCGCGTGGCTCATGTGGTACAGTGTGGAGGAGGAAGAGGAGGAGGAGAAGGAGAAGGAGGAGGAGGAGGAGGAGTGTGGGTTGTTCGGGGCTGTGCTGGGTTGTGTTAGTCCTTGCGCTGTCTGGAGGCGAGGAATCCACTCTCTCGGGAATGGACTCTCGGCCCCCTGGTGGAAAAATAGGGTGTTAGTTTATAGGTTTTGGTGTTACTTGGTTGATTTTTGGTGCTTATGGGTTGATTCTTGTGTTATTTGGTTGATTTTTGGTTAATTCTGGTGTTATTTGGTTGATTTTTGGTGTTTTTTTGTAGATTTTGGGGCTTTTTGGTTGATTTTTGGTGCTTTTTGGTTGATTTTGGTGTTATTTGCTTGATTTTGGTGTTATTTGGCTGATTTTGGTATTATTTGGTTGATTTTTGTTGTTTTTTGGTTGCTTTTTGGTGTTTTTTGGTAGATTTTGTTGTTACTTGGTTGATTTTGGTGTTATTTGGTTGATTTTGGTGTTATTTGGTTGATTTTTGGTGTTTTTTGGTTGATTTTGGTGTTATCTGGTTGATTTTGGTGCTATTTCATTCATATTTGGAGTTTTTTGGTTGATTTTTGGTATTATTTGGTTGACTTTTGGTGCTTATTGGTTGATTTTGGTGCTATTTGGTTGATTTTGGTGCTATTTCATTCATTATTAGTGTTGTGAGAAGAGATTCTTTACATACTTTATTATTACATTTTTCTCTGGTTCCTTCCTTTAATAAATTTTTTTCTCTGAAATATTTCAATGTTTTTCTCTCACCTGGCGCGGCCGGTACTCAACGCGATACATGACGATGGGGGAGGTGCTCTCGACCTCCCAGGTGAGGGTGTAGGACGTCTCCTCGCCCCCTGCAGGACTGCTGGTCATCCTCGGCTCCTTTGGTAGGCCTAGGGGATATGGGCAATAGAGGGGGTTAAGGAGGAGGAAGACGAGAAGAAGAAAGATCATAAAAGATGAAAGAGAAGTAGGAGAAGTTTTGCTCTTTTGAGCAAATTCCCATGCAGCACTTTTCCCATTTATTGACTTGTTCAAACCACGAGGTTTGTGTGCGTCCCCTCGGCCTCCTCCACTCAGGGCTGTGTCTAACAGAGCCAACCCCACGAGCAGGGTTGGCTTCAGGGCGCTGTGCCACATGCCCTTATAGCTGAAGTTGGTGTTCACAGGCTATGCAGATAATAGGCATAGAATCAGTCTCACAGAGTAATTGGCAGCTTGATGCAAAGCCATTCCAGCAATATCCTATAATTCTGATCAGGCACTGATCACCAAAGGCACCAGTCTGGTCCTCACGTAACTGCCAATTTGACATGAGTTCATTCCAGCGACACCCCAAGATTCTGCGATGAATTTCGTAATGGTGGAAAGATGTCAATGACACATAGTCTAAACTCAACCTAACTTAACACCACCTTATACCAACCTAACCCAACCTAACTTAACATCCTGCGCCTGTGTCTTATTGGATTATGTTCTGTTGTTTGATGAGCTTGGATAGGCTGGCGCATTGGTTGGTGAGACCTTTCGGTTCTTTGCCTGATGGTTTGCTCTAGCATGGCTCATAGGGAAACGTCATCCAGGTAAGAAATCACCATATACCTACCTTACCCAACCTAACTTAACACCACCTTATACCAACCTCACCCAACTTAACCTAACCTAACCTAACCCAATAACCACACCACCACAACCCACCTGACAAGCTAAGCCGACTCTCCCCTTTCCCTAACGAGTTCTCGGCCACGCAGGTATAGTCCCCAAAGTCCTCCTCCTCTATGGGGCTGATGGTGAGGGTGTGGTGGTGGAGGGAGTGGTGGGAGCTGAGGCGGGGGTCAGGCTGGAGGGGGCTGCCATCCCTCTTCCAGCTGACCTCAGGGGTGGGCCGCCCATGGACCACACACACCAACTGGGCTTCGTCTCCCTCGGCTAGGTGGAGGAGTGCCTGAAAGTGGAGGAGTGGATGAGGAGGTGGAGGAAAGAGGGAGGAGAGAGTGAGAGAGAAAATGGAGACATGGAGAAAAAGAGAAAGAAAAAGAGTGAATGAGAAAAAGAGAGTAAAAGAATGAGAGAGAAAGAGGAATTAAGTGAATGAGAAAAGGGAGAAAAAAGAAAAGAAGGAAAAGTTAGAGACAGTAAGAAGGAGAAAGAAGGAAAAAGAAGGAAAAGTTAGAGAATGAATAAGAAAAAGGAGAAATAAGGAAAAGAATGAGAAAAGGGAATGGAGTAAGGAAGAGAAAGAGAAAAAGAAAGAAATAGTGAAAGAATGAGAGAAAGGGAATGAAGGAGTAAGAAATAATAAAGCAAGAGAGAGAGAGAGAGAGAGAGAGAGAGAGAGAGAGAGAGAGAGAGAGAGAGAGAGAGAGAGAGAGAGAGAGATACCATATGATAGCCTACCCCCAAAAAACAAAACATAACAAAAAACAGAAACCATTTGATAGCCTACCCCCAAAAAACAAAACATAACAAAAAACAGAAACCATATGATAGCCTACCCCCAAAAAACAAAACATAACAAAAAACAGAAACCATTTGATAACCTACCCCCAAAAAACAAAACATAACAAAAAACAGAAACCATATGATAGCCTACCCCCGAAAACAAAACATAACAAAAAACAGAAACCATTTGATAACCTACCCCCAAAAAACAAAACATAACAAAAAACAGAAACCATTTGATAACCTACCCCCAAAAAACAAAACATAACAAAAAACAGAAACCATATGATAGCCTACCCCCAAAAACAAAACATAACAAAAAACAGAAACCATTTGATAGCCTACCCCCAAAAAACAAAACATAACAAAAAACAGAAACCATTTGATAGCCTACCCCCGAAAACAAAACATAACAAAAAACAGAAACCATTTGATAGCCTACCCCCGAAAACAAAACATAACAAAAAACAGAAACCATATGATAGCCTACCCCCGAAAACAAAACATAACAAAAAACAGAAACCATATGATAGCCTACCCCCGAAAACAAAACATAACAAAAAACAGAAACCATATGATAGCCTACCCCCGAAAACAAAACATAACAAAAAACAGAAACCATATGATAGCCTACCCCCGAAAACAAAACATAACAAAAATCAAAGACATCCACATCATACCTGCTTGGTGGAGACTTGGGGCGGGTACTCCACATCTATTTTCATGGTGGCGGATGAGGGAGCGCCTACTCCGTTTGAGGCCGTGCAGATGTAGGTCCCCTCCACATGCCGATCCACCTTGCCTAGGCTAATGCTGCGGCCCTGGGGTGGAGTGGGTGGAAGGGGGGGAGAGGAAGGTGATTAAGGGGGGGGGGTATAGGTGGTGGGCACGAGAGTAACTGATCACCATTGCAACAGGATCAATATCGGGTTGGAGGTTGTTGGTATTGTCTGTAAAACAACTTGTCGGGGAATTTAA
Source organism: Eriocheir sinensis (assembly GCF_024679095.1). Taxonomy (NCBI): domain Eukaryota; kingdom Metazoa; phylum Arthropoda; class Malacostraca; order Decapoda; family Varunidae; genus Eriocheir; species Eriocheir sinensis. The sequence continues at coordinate 2,302,706 of NC_066568.1, forward strand.
TTGTCCGCTCTATTGCTGCACCTCAGAACTGCACAAGTGGATTGGGATTTCGACAGGGGGGGAGGGGAGGTTGTGGTTGCTTTTTTGGGGGGGAAGGGGGAGGGAATTGTTTTTTGTGTATTTCTGATTTTTTATGAATGATATTGTGGTGTTGTACTTGTAATGTATATCTTTATTAATATGTATCTGCTATGCTGTAGTCGATAAACCATCTATCTATCTATCTATCTATCTGTGAGGAGGGGTGGGGTGGGGGTTGGAAAGTCTGTCCATTCCTATTCTTTTTCTTTCTTTCAATTTTCCTATTTTTTTATTTTCCTATTTTCCAACTTATTTTCCTTTCCTTTTTTTCCTCTACCTTTTCTCTCCTTATTCCTCATGGGCCGGAAAGTCTGTCTATTCCTATTCCTTTTCTTCCTTTCAATTTTCCTATTTTCCAACTTATTTTCCTTTCCTTTTCTTCCTCTACCTTTTCTCTCCTTATTCCTCTCGGGCCGGAAAGTCTGTCTATTCCTATTCCTTTTCTTCCTTTCAATTTTCCTATTTTTTTATTTTCCTATTTTCCAACTTATTTCCCTTTAATTTTCTTCCTCTACCTTTTCTCTCCTTATTCCTCATGGGCCGGAAAGTCTGTCTATTCCTATTCCTTTTCTTCCTTTCAATTTTCCTATTTTTTTATTTTCCTATTTTCCAACTTATTTCCCTTTCCTTTTCTTCCTCTACCTTTTCTCTCCTTATTCCTCATGGGCCGGAAAGTCTGTCTATTCCTATTCCTTCCTTTCAATTTTCCTATTTTTTTATTTTCCTATTTTCCAACTTATTTTCCCTTCCTTTTCTTCCTCTACCTTTTCTCTCCATATTCCTCTCGGGCCGTGTGCATACAACTATAGCATCTAATCCAACCAGGTAATTTGATATAAGTAGCTAAGAATATAGATAGATAACAAAATGAACCGGTAAGAACAAAGTAATAATCTAATCAAGTAATAAAGTTAATATCATCAGGTCGACCAAACACTCATATCATCCTGTCCCTGGTCACCTCCTCAGCTTGTGCCCCTGAAGGAAGGCGCCCCTGCTGCCTGCTCCAACTGATGGCGGCCGGGGGGTTGCCATCCGCCTGACACTCCAGCCTGACGGGGACGCCCTGGGTGACACGCTGCACGGCTGGGCTCATGCGACGCACCTGTGGGCCGAGGAACACCCAGGGGAGGAGGTGAGGAAGGGGAAGAACGATGTGTGTTGAGTTATAGGGAATATAATAGGTTAGGTTGATTCTAGTCTTTGGTTGTGAAAGAGTTGAGATGCTACTTCTATTTCTATTTTTCACCCCCCATTACTAGTTTTCAACCCCACTCCCATTTCTCACTCCCAAGACTCACCCACCCCTTTCTCATTCTCAGCTCCATCCCCCGAATACTCACCGTGGCCGGGTATTGGACGTCAAGAGTGTGGGTGACCTCAATGGCTGGTGAGGACTCAATGCGACAGACGTACCGCCCAGCGTGACTCCGTTTGACGCCCTGAAGGATGAAGGAGTCCCCGCTCTTGGTAAGCCTTTTGGAGTTCTTGAGCTGTGAAGAGGAGTAGTAGTAGTAGTAGCAGTAGTAGTAGTAGTAGTAGTAGTAGTAGTAGTAGTAGTAGTGGTATAAGACAAAACAGAGAAACAGGATAGTATAGATATAATTGGTTAAGAAAAACGGAGGAAAAGGATAGCACAGGGATGAAGGAATGAAGATACCAGTCAACTCTTGCATTAATAAATTGGACAGAACATTTTTCTTGGTTGAAGGAGGAGGAGGAGGAGGAGGAGGAGGATTGAAGACAGGAGAGGAAAGAAAAGAAAAGAAGGGAATGAAGATGCTAGTCAACTCTTGGAGGAGGAGGAGGAAGAACGAAGAGAGGGATATTGAAGAAAGCATGTGGAAAGGAGGAAAAGAAAAGAGAGGAATGAAGATGCTAGTCAACTCTTGCATTAGTAAATTGGACAGAACATTTCTCTTGGTTGAAGGAGGAGGAGGAGGAGGAGGAGGAAGAAGGAAGAGAGGGATATTGAAGAAAGCATGTAGAAAGGAGGAAAAGAAAAGAGAGGAATGAAGATACCAGTCAACTCTTGCATTAGTAAATTGGACAGAACATTTTTCTTGGTTGAAGGAGGAGGAGGAGGAGGAGGAAGAAAGAGAAGAGGGATATTGAAGACAGCATGTAGAAAGGAGGAAAAGAAAAGAGAGGAATGAAGATATCAGTCAACTCTTGCATTAGTAAATTGGACAGAACATTTCTCATGGTTGAAAGAGGAGGAGGAGGAGGAGGAGGAGGAGGAGGAAGGAGAAAAAGGAAATTAAAGAAAGGATGTGGAAAGGAGGAGGAGAGAAGGAAAGAGAGAGAAAAAAAGAGTAGAGAAGATATATACATTTTAAACACTATCTATCAATCTATCCATTCATCTATCTATCTATCAATACTTACGTTCATCTCCCCCACAAAGAGCATCCGATGTTCTCCGTTGGCCAGAACACGTTTGAACATGAGCATGAAAGCACCTGGTCAATTAGAAGACAGGTGAGAGATTGACTTAGAGCAGGTAATCCTCCTATAACTTAACCTGACCTGACCTGACCTGACCTTACCTAAGCTAATTTAAGCACATCCTAATCTGCTTTTACCTATCCTTAATATCCTAACCTAACTTAACCTGACCTGACCTGACCTGACCTGACCTGACCTGACCTGACCTGACCTGACCTGACCTAATTGAAGCACAGCCTAATCTCCTTTTACTTATCCTTAATATCCTAACCTAACTTGACCTGACCTGACCTGACCTGACCTGACCTGACCTAAACTAATTGAACCACATCCTAATCTGCTTTTACTTATCCTTAAATATCCTAACATATCCTAACCTAACTTATCTCTCCTAACCCAACCATAACTTCACACTGAGACATGCTTCTACCTCGCCCCTCCAATTCTAATCCCCGTTCTTTAACAGCGTCAAAAATAAATGAAACATGCTTTACCACTAGACAGACACAGTAAATTCACCCACAAATTAATACTGAAACATGCTTCCTCCCCCTCCCCCCTCACAATACTTACTCCCCCCCCCTTTCACAAACACTATAAAATATCCACTGAAACATGCTTCACCAATAGAAAAAAACACACAATCACAACTCAACTCTGAAACATTGTTATCAACCCTTCAAAATTAAAATATATTCATAAAAAAGTAAGCATAAATGAAACATGCTTCACTATTAAAAAAAAAAAAAGCCACCTAAAATTTAATACTGAAACGCGAAATGTGGTTAGTGGATTTATTACGTATATCAGAGAGAGAGAGAGAGAGAGAGAGAGAGAGAGAGAGAGAGAGAGAGAGAGAGAGAGAGAGAGAGAGAAAATGTTACACTGGTGGCAGCGGTGGGATACAGAGAGAGAGAGAGAGAGAGAGAGAGAGAGAGAGAGAGAATATTACACTGGTGGCAGCGGTGGGATACATACAGAGAGAGAGAGAGAGAGAGAGAGAGAGAGAGAGAGAGAGAGTCTTGATCCCTCTTCCACCTAATGAAACCCCACAAAAAAAAAATACAAATTGAAACATGCCTTACCTTTGTTCTCCACCTGGCACGGGAAGGTTATGTCCCCTCCCACCTCCACCGTGAAGTCCTGCCCGCTGGAGCTGAAACTCGGAGGGATTTCAAGCACTTCCTCCTCGTACTCCTGTTCCTCCTCCTCCTCCTCCACCTCCTCTCTTCCTCCGCCTCCTCCTCCTCCTCCTCTTCCTCCTCCTCCTCCTTCCCCAGTTGTTAGGTTTCCGAGTTCATCAGTGGAGGGGCGTTTGGACCGAGCTGTTAAGAGAGAGAGAGAGAGAGAGAGAGAGAGAGAGATTGTGGTTAGTTGATTTATTAAGTATCTCAGAGAGAGAGAGAGAGAGAGAGATTGTAGTTTGTCGATTTATTTCGTATTTTATATATCAGGAGAGAGAGAGAGAGAGAGAGAATGGCTCATTAGCTCAGTCAGGGAGTTTGGAGACGCTTCACTGCTTCACTGAAACTTAACAATGAAACTTAATTGATTAGAGTTTAAAATAAGTCTAGTTTTATTGAGAGAGAGAGAGAGAGAGAGAGAGAGAGAGAGAGAGAGAGAGACTTCCACTTTAACATCCTGGCAAGTTTCTCATCATTATTATTATTATTATTATTATTATTATTATTATTATTATTATTATTATTATTATTATTGTTTTTCTTCGTATATAGAGAAATTAAAAGGTTGACAAATGGATGAATACACACACACACACACACACACACACACACACACACACACACACACACACACACACACACACACACACGCACACGAGTAGTGATTGATACAGAGGAAGAGAGAGAAAAAAAATATTGAACGAAAACTCTTTGGTATTTAAATTTGTTTCAGAGAGAGAGAGAGAGAGAGAGAGAGAGAGAGAGAGATTGATGAACATATAAACGGATAAACAAATAAAGAAAATGAAGAGATATATAGAGAAACATGAAGATACCACATACACTCTCTCTCTCTCTCTCTCTCTCTCTCTCTCTCTCTCATCGGTTTAGCGCCTTAAAAGAAAAAAAAATCGTGTGTAAATAATTTTTTCTCGACTCGATCATTTCAGATTTCTGCCCAAGCGTTGAGAGAGAGAGAGAGAGAGAGAGAGTATTCCTTCTTTTCCTCCTCCTCCTCCTGATACTCTTCCTTTTTCTCCTCCTCCTCCTCCTCCTCCTCCTCCTTCTGTTCTTCCTTCTTTTCCATCTTCCTCTTCCTCCTATTCTTTATTTTCTTCATTCCTCTTCTACTACTACTACTACTACTACTACTACTACTGATTCTAAACTTGCAGGAGAAAAGAAGAAAAAAATATGCAGCTAAACTATGTGTGTGTGTGTGTGTGTACGTGTTTGTGTGTGTGTGTGTGTGTGAGAGAGAGAGAGACAGGAACACACACACACACACACACACACACACACACACACACACACACACACACACACACACACTGGTTTACGATATTTTTACCTACACAGACTTTCCGAAAAAAAAAGAAAAAAAAAGGACAAATATTGAACGAATGTGTATGTATATATATATATATTTTTTTTAGTGTTTCGGAGTAAAAGATAAATTGAGTTCAAACCGATTCGCAGCATTTTGGAAGCCCTGTATAACGAGAGAGAGAGAGAGAGAGAGAGAGAGAGAGAGAGATTATGGAAGAGAATAGTGAGACGTATTGAGAGAAGGAAGATAGGAAAAGAAGGAAAGGAAGGAGGAAGAGGAGGAGGAGGAGGAGGAAGAAGAAGAAAATACCAAGTCAAAAGAAAAGAGGAAAAGGAAGAAAAAAACAAGAAATAAAGGAAGAAGAAAGGAAAAAAAAGAAAAAGAAAGGAAAAAATATTAAAAAAACGAAGAAGAGAGAGAGAGAGAGAGAGAGAGAGAGAGAGAGAGAGAGAGAGAGAGAGATCGTAACACTGGTGGCAGCGGTGGGATACAGAGAGAGAGAGAGAGAGAGAGAGAGAGAGAGAGAGAGAGAGAGAGAGAGAGAGAGAGAGGAGCAAAACAAACACTGGGAGAGAGAGAAAAAAAAAAACAATGACTGGAAGTAAAAAGCGGAAGAAAGATAACAGAGAGAGAGAGAGAGAGAGAGAGAGAGAGAGAGAGAGTGAAGGGAAACCGATGGATTTTTCTCTTCCGATGAAACTAATTTCAAAAGGGAAAGAAAAACAAAACAATATATCGCGAAAAGAAAAAAAAAGAAAATCTATTGCTTTATTTCCTTCCTCTATTTTCCTATTTATGTCCTTTTCTTCCTTTTCTTTTTTTCTTCCACCACTTCTTTTTTTTTCTTTAATTCCTCCTTTTCTTCCTTTCAATTCTCCTTAATTTTTTTTTCATATTTTCCCCCATTATTTTCCTTTCCTTTTCTCTTTATTCCTCCTTTTCTTCCTCTCATTTTTCCTATTTTTTTATTTTCCTATTTTCCATCTTCCTCTTTTCTTTTCTTCCTCTGCCTTTTCTCTCCTTATTCTTCCTATTCTTTCTTTCTTTTTTCTTTTTATTTCCTTCTTTATTTTCCATTTTTCTTCCTCTTCCTAAATTTCCTCTTTTCCTCATTTTTTCCTTTCGTTCTTTTCTTTTCATAATTTTCTCCTCCTTCCCATATTTTCTCATTTTTTGTTTTTCTTCTTTTTTATTCTTTTTAAAATATTTCTTCTTCCTCTTCCTTCTTCTTCCTCCTTCCTTTCTCCTATCCTTCAATACTTCCCTCTCATCCTTCCTCATTCCTTCCTTCTGTCCCTCCCTCCCTGTCCCTTCATGTCCCTCCCTTCCTTCCTTCCTTCTTTCCTTCCTTCCTTCCTTCCTTCCTTCCTTCCTCCATTGACGCAGCGTGAGGTTAACCTGCATATTTACCTCAGGGCATGAAGGAATAGGAGGAGGCGGAAGAGGAGGAGGAGGAGGAGGAGGAGGAGGAGAGGGAGAGTGTCAAGGTTGAAGGTAGAGATTGTGGGAACGGAGAAAGAGAGAGAGAGAGAGAGAGAGAGAGAGAGAGAGAGAGATGCAAATAAATATGAAAACAAAAACAAATAAAAAAAAAAAATATAAAAGACGTAATAATTTATGGACGAGAGAGAGAGAGAGAGAGAGAGAGAGAGAGAGAGAGAAAAAAAATCGTAACACTGGTGGCAGCGGTGGGATACAGAGAGAGAGAGAGAAATCGTAACACTGGTGGCAGCGGTGGGATACAGAGAGAGAGAAATCGTAACACTGGTGGCAGCGGTGGGATACAGAGAGAGAGAGAGAGAGCGAGAGAGAGAGAGAAACCCGTTTTTCGCACACCTGCACGCAATAATTAATTAAACACAACGCTTACCTGGCTCATCCCACGACAGGTGTGCGGGAGAAAATTCGCACCCAATCATCTCTCTCTCTCTCTCTCTCTCGTTTAAAAAATATTACATCTTATATATTTTTTTGTGGTTTTGTTTGTTTTTCTTTTTTTTTCTTATTATATGTTGTTTTTATTATTAGCGTTTCTTTCTTTTTCTTTATCTTTCTTTTTTTCTTTCTTCCCTTCATTGTTTGTTTGTTTATTTCTCCTTTTCTTTCTTTCTATTTTTCCTTTTCTTTCCTTCTTTCTTTTTTTCTTTCTTTCTCGTTCAAAAAATATTACACGCTCATTATATTTTCTTTTCTTTTCTTTTTTCTTACTGTCAATCTTTACCTCGAGTTTTCTTCACTAAAACAAAAATAAATAACTAAGTAAATAAATATGTACTTCCTTTTGCTTCTTTATTATTCGAGAAAGAAAGAAAAAGATGAAGGAAAAGGATGAAAAAGAATACCTCAAAATATACTCGTGTCAAATTTTCTTCCTTGTTCTTTTTTTCTTTCCCATCGTCTTAAAATATTTTCCCGCCTTTCTCTTTTCCACACAATATTTTTTTTATCTTTTCTTCTCCCTGACGTGGTAATATATTATCTCTCTCTCTCTCTCTCTCTCTCTCTCTCTCTCTCTCTCTCTCTCTCTCTCTCTCTCTCTCTCATCTTTATTTTCCTTCCTTCCTTCCTTTCTTCCTTCCTCTTCTCTTAACACCTTCGTATATATATTTTTTTCTTTTTCCTTTCTTTCTCCTTTTTATTCATTTTTTATTTGTTTATTTACTTTTCTCAATATTTTCCTTTCATTTTTTTCATTTTCTTTTCTTTGATCTATATATTTTTCTTTTTCCTTCTTTTTTTTATTTTTCTAAACATCATGATATATTTTCCTTCTGATTTTCTTTATGTTCCTTAATCTTTTTCTTCCATATTTTTGTCCTTTTCATATTTTCCTTTATCAATATTTTTTCATTTTCTCTTCCTTTTTCGTCTTTCTTAATAGCCTAATATATTTCTTCTCTCTTTCCTCCTTTTCTTCACCCTCTTAAATATTTTCTGTTTTTCTTCATTCTTTCTTCCATATTTTGTTCTTTTCATATTTTCCTTTATATATTTTCTTCCTTTTTCTTCCTTTTTCCTCTTTGCAAACAGCCTAATTTATTTCTTCTCTCTTTCTTCCTTTTCTTCACTCTTCTAAATATTTTCTCTTTTTTCTTCATTCTTTCTTCTTTCTACTCCTTCAACGGCGTCATATTTTCTGATTTATTTTTTTCTTTCTCTTTCTTTTTCGTCTTTCCAAAATAGTTTAAAATATATCTTACACCTTTTCCTCCTCCTCCTCTTATATTTCTCTTTCCTCGTCTTCTTAGTTTATGTATTTCAGTTTTCCTTCCTTTTTTCCTTCCTTCCTTCCTTCTTTTTTTTTTCTTTCTTTCTTTCTTTCTTTCTTCCTTTCGTCCTTCCTTCCTTTCGTTCCATCCTTCCTTTCTTTCTTTCTTTCTCTCTTTCTTTCTTTCTTTCCTTCCTTCCTTCCTTCCTTCCTTTCTTTCTTTCTTTCTCTCTTCCTTCCTTCCTTCCTTCCTATCTGTCTATTTTTAGGAAGGTTGAATTGATAGGACTGAGGAAGGTTGAATACGGATTGAAGGATGAAATAAAGGATTGAGAAGTGAGGAAAGGGATTGAAGAGGATTTAAAAAGGGTTGAGGAAGATTTGAAAGGGATTGAAGAGTTAGTAAAGGGATATAGGGATTCTGGTTGAGTTTTAAAGGTGTCGAAGAAGATTTGAAAAGGATTAAGAAGTTTGGAAAATGATTGGGAAGTTTGGAAAAGGATTGGGGTTGTCAACGTATAAAGGATTGAATAGGATTTGAAAGGGATTGAAGAGTAAATAAAAGGATTGAGGGATTCTGGATGAGTTTTAAAGAGGATCGAAGAGCATTTGAAAGGGATTGGGGTTGAATTTAAAGGATTGAATAGGATTTGAAAGGGATTTAAAGAGTAAACAAAGGGATTGAGAGATTCTGGATAAGTTTTAAAGAGGATCAAAGAGGATTTGAAAAAGATTGGGGTTGATTTTAAAGGATTGAATAGGATTTGAAAGGGATTTAAAGAGTAAACAAAGGGATTGAGAGATTCTGGATGAGTTTTAAAGAGGATCGAAGAGGATTTGAAAAGGATTGGGGTTGAATTTAAAGGATTGAACACGATTTGAAAGGGATTGAGGGAGAAATAAGATGATTGAATATTAATTACCACCTTTAATCAATACATCTACCTGTCTACCTGTTGTTTTTTAATTAGGACAAGGTAGATGAGGGCCAATTAATAACCTAGTGAGGAAAATATTGACGTTAAGAGGAACAATGTATTTTATTTTTTCCTCTTTATTTTCCTCTTTTTTTTCCCTTTTCTTCCTCCTCCTCCTCCTCCTCCTCCTCCTCCTCTTCCTGGTGTTAAATAATTGGTTCATATTTTTCTTGTTTTTTTTTTTTCCTCTTTTTTTTCTTCCTCCTCGGAGTGAAAACAAAATCATAAAGCCCGCGGGAGAGATTAATAAGTGACTCTTCCTCCTCCTCCTCCTCCTCTTCTTCCTCTTCTTCTTCCTCCTTTTCCTCTTCTTCTTCTTCCTTTTCCTCTTCTTCTTCTTCCTCCTCATTTCTTTCTGGTTCAATATTTACTTTTTTTTCCTGTTTTCTCTGACTTCTTTCTACTTCCTTTTCCTCCTCTTCCTCCTCCTCCTCTTCCTCTTCTTCTTCCTCTTCCTCTTCTTCTTCTTCTTTCTCCTCATTTCTTTCTGTTTCATTATTTACTTTTTTTTTCCTGTTTTCTCTCACTTTTCTTTCTTCTTCCTTTTCCTCCTCTTCCTCCTCCTCCTCTTCCTCTTCCTCTTCCTCTTCTTCTTCTTCCTCCTCCTCCTCCCTTTCTGGTTCGATATTTACTTTTTTTTCCTGTTTTCTCTGACTTTTCTTTCTTCTTCCTTTTCCTTCTCTTCCTCCTCCTCCTCTTCCTCTTCCTCTTCCTCTTCTTCTTCTTCCTCCTCCTCCTCCTCCCTTTCAGGTTCAATATTTACTTTTTTTTCCTGTTTTCTCTCACTTTTCTTTCTTCTTCCTTTTCCTCCTCTTCCTCCTCCTCTTCTTCCTCTTCTTCTTCCTCTTCCTCTTCTTCTTCTTCCTCCTCCTCCTCCTCCTCCTCCCTTTCAGGTTCAATATTTACTTTTTTTTTCCTGTTTTCTCTGACTTTTCTTTCTTCTTCCTTTTCCTCCTCTTCCTCCTCCTCCTCTTCCTCTTCTTCTTCCTCTTCCTTTTCTTCTTCTTCTTCCTCCTCATTTCTTTCTGTTTCATTATTTACTTTTTTTTTCCTGTTTTCTCTCACTTTTCTTTCTTCTTCCTTTTCCTCCTCTTCCTCCTCCTCTTCTTCTTCCTCTTCTTCCTTTTCCTCTTCCTCTTCTTCTTTCTCCTCCTCATTTCTTTGTTTCATTATTTACTTATTTTTCCTGTTTTCTCTCACTTTTCTTCTTCCTTTTCCTCCTCTTCGTCTTCCTCCTCTTCTTCTTCTTCTTCTTCCTCTTCCTCTTCTTCTTCCTCCTCCTCCTCATTTCTTTCTGTTTCATTATTTACTTTTCTTTCCTGTTTTCTCTCACTCTTCTTCCTTTTCCTCCTCCTCCTCCTCCTCCTCTTCTTCTTCTTCTTCTTCCTTCTCTTCTTCTTCTTCCTCCTCTTCCTCTTCTTCTTCCTCCTCCTTATATCTTTCTGGTTCATTATTTACTTTTCTTTCCTGTTTTCTCTCACCTTCCTTTCTTCCTCCTCCTCCTCTTCCTCCTCCTCCTCTTCTTCTTCGTTTTCTTCTTCCTCCTCCTCATCTCTTTCTGCTTCATTATTTATTTCCTTCCTCTTCCTCTTCCTCTCTTCTCTTCTCTCCCTCTTTCTCTCCCCTCTTTCTCTTTCTCTCCTTCTATCCTTTTCCTCTCCCTTTCTCTCTCCTCTTCATCTGATTCTCTCTCTCTCTCTCTCTCTCTCTCTCTCTCTCTCTCTCTCTCTCTCTCTCTCTCTCTCTCTCTCTCTCTCTCTCTCTCTCTCTCTCTCTCTCTCTCTCTCCTTCGTCTATTCTTACCTCCCTCTTCTACTTTTTTTTTCTCTTTCATCTCTTTCTCCGCTCACTCTTACACTCTTCTCCCCTCCTCCTCCTCCTCCTCCTCCTCTTCCTCCTCCTCTTCCCTTCCAGTACATTCACCCTTTCCTTTCCCCTTCATTTCCTCCCCATCTAATCCCCTTCCTCACTTTTCCCTGCATTCCTATCCCCACACAATTACTTTCCCTTCCCTTCCCTTCAATTCCCTTCCCTTCCTTTCCCTTCCTTTCCCTTCCTTTCCTTTTCTATCCCTTCCCTTCCCTTCCTTTCCTTTCCTTTCCTATCCCTTCCCTTCCTTTCTCTTTCCTTCCCTTTCTTTCCTTTCCCCTCCCTTCCCTTCCCTCCTTTCCTATCCCTTCCCTTCCCTTCCTTTCCTTTCCCTTCCTATCCCTTCCCTTCCTTTCTCTTTCCTTCCCTTTCTTTCCTTTCCCCTCCCTTCCCTTCCCTCCTTTTCCTTCCCTTCCCTTCCCTTCCCTTCCCTTCCCATCCCTTTCCATTCCTTTCCCTTCCTATCCCTTCCCTTCCTTTCTCTTTCCTTCCCTTCCCATCCCATCCCATTCCTTCCCTTCCCTTCCCTTCCCTTCCCTTCCCTTTCCTTTCCTTTCTTTCCCATCCCTTCCCATCTCATTCCATCCCATCCCATTCCTTTCCCTCACCTTCCCTCCCATCCCATTCCATCCCATTCCTTCCCATCCCATCCCATTCCTTCCCATCCCTTCCCATCCCATTCCTTTCCCTTCCTATCCCTTCCCTTCCATACCCATCCCATCCTATCCCTTCCCTTCCTATACCCAACAAGCACAACCATCAACCGTCAAATCGTTTCCCTCTCTCTCCCCTCTTTCCCTTCCCCTCTCCCCTTCCCCCTCCCCCTCACGCCCGCTAACAAGTCTCCCCTATAAACAAGCCATTACTCTGATGGGACCATTAACCGGGGTAATTTAATATCCTCTGGCTAATAGGTGGGTGACTCGGGCCGCGGTGTGACGGGGTGATGGCGGGGTGTGACGGGGAGGGTGTTGGATGACTGTTGAGGGGTGGAAAAGGGGTTGGAAAAGGGGGTTAAAGAGTGTGAGAGAGGTTTGAGGGGATGGTAAAAGGATTGATTGATTTTTGAAGGGTGAGAAAGATTTGAAGAGGATTGAAGAGATGGTAAAAGAATTGCAGGATTTAGAAAGGGTTGAGGTGTGAATTAAAGAGTATTGAATGAGTTTTGTAGGATTGAAGAGGGTTTGAAAAGGAGTTAAAGAGTGTGAGAGAGGATTGAAGGATTGATTGATTTCTGAAGGGTGAGGAAAATTTGAAGAGGATTGAAGAGATGGTAAAACAATTGCAGGATTTAGAAAGGGTTGAGGTGTGAATTAAAGAGTATTGAATGAGTTTTGTAGGATTGAAGAGGGTTTGAAAAGGAGTTACAGAGTGTGAGAGAGGATTGAAGGATTGATTGATTTCTGAAGGGTGAGGAAAATTTGAAGAGGATTGAAGAGATGGTAAAACAATTGCAGGATTTAGAAAGGGTTGAGGTGTGAATTAAAGAGTATTAAATGAGTTTTGTAGGATTGAAGAGGGTTTGAAAAGGAGTTAAAGAGTGTGAGAGAGGATTGAAGGATTGATTGATTTCTGAAGGGTGAGGAAAATTTGAAGAGGATTGAAGATATAGTAAAAGAATTGGATGTGAAAGAGGATTGGAGAGAAAGTAAAAGGATTGATTGGTTTATGAAGGGTGAGGAAAATTTGAAAAGGATTGAAGAGATGGTAAAAGAATTGGAGGATTTAGAAAGGGTTGAGGTGTGAATTAAAGGGTGCTGGGTGATTTTAAGGGCTGGAAAAGGGTTGAGAAAAGGGATTGAAGAGTGTGGCAGAGGGTTGAGAGTAAATTAAAGGGTTCTGAGTGGGTTTTAAAAGACTGAAAAAGATTTGTAAGATAGTGAGGCGTGAAGGAAAAGGATTAAGTGACTTTGGATGGGCTTTATGGAAATTTGAAAGGGATCGAGTAATAGGATTGAATGACATTTAAAGGGGGGAAGGACGATTTGAAAAGGATTAAAAAGTAAGGAGAAGGATTGAGAAAGAATTAAAGGGTTCGAGGTGACTTAAAGGAATTGGAAGAGGGGTTGAATGGGATTGAGGAGTGAGGAAAAGCATTGAAAAAGTGAAGAAAGGGGTCGAGAAGTGAGGAAAAGGATAGAAAATAATTGAAAGGGGTTGAGGAAGATTTGAAAGGAGTTTTAAAGAGTCACCAAAAGGATTCAGTATCTTAAAAAAAGGATTCAGGTTGGCATTTTAAGGGATTGAAAACGATTAGAAAAGGAATGGAAATTAAGAAAAAGGGTTACAGGAAAATGATTGAAGAATATTTGAAAGGGATTAAGGAAGATTTGAAAGGAGTTTTAAAGAGTCACTAAAAGGATTCAACATCTTAAAAAAAGGATTCTGGTTTGCATTTTAAGGGATTGAAAAAAAGATTAGGAAAGGAATGAAAAGCAAGAAAAAGGATTACAGAGTGACCTTTGAAGACGTGCTACCCTTTGAAAGGCTTTGAAGAGATAGGAAGAGGATCGAGGGGCTCTGGTTAAGGATTCAGTGAAGATTTATAAAAGGATTGAGAAGTGAGGAAAGGGATTCGATGGCATTAAAAGAGGTTGAAAACGCTTTGAAATGGATTAAGGAGAATTAGAAACGGATACAGTAATGAGGAATAGGGTTGAGGTATGTGCGTGTGTGTGTGTGTGTGTGTGTGTGTGTGTGTGTGTGTGTGTGTGTGTGTGTGTGTTCAAAGAGGGCGTTGGTGGTGGAGGAGGAAAAAATAGAACGCTTGTGAGTGTGTGTGTGTGTGTGTGTGTGTGTGTGTGTGTGTGTGTGTGTGTGTGTGTGTGTGTGTGTGTGTGTGTGTGTGTGTGTGTGTGTGTTCAAAGAGGGCGTTGGTGGTGGAGGAGGAAAAAATAGAACGCTTGTGAGTGTGTGTGTGTGTGTGTGTGTGTGTGTGTGTGTTAGTGTTAGTGTGTGTGTGTGTGTGTGTGTGTGTTCAAAGAGGGCGTTGGTGGTGGAGGAGGAAAAAAATAGAACGCTTGTGTTTGTGTGTGTGTGTGTGTGTGTGTGTGTGTGTAGGGCGTGGCGGCTCATGCAGTGTTGCCAGGTGAGGGAAAGTCAATCAACAGGTAACTATCGCTCGTGCCCACCAGGTAGGTGAAGCGAGGTGGCGAGATGATCACCTTTACCTTTTTCCCGCCCGAGAGCACACTGGTTCGAGCCCCGCCAAACAAATTAAGGAAATGGCTTATCAAACACATCCTGACCTCAATATTTTTTTCTTTCCTTTTTTTTTAGTGTATTTCGATTTTTCCTTCCTTCGTCTCCTAACATAACCTGACCTAACCTATCCTTGCCTTACCTTATCTTACTTTACCTTACCTTACCTTACCTAATCTAACCTTACCTTACCTAGCCTTACCTAACCTAACCTTGCCTTACCTTGCCTTACTAACCTAACCTAACCTAACCTTGCCTTACCTTGCCTTACCTTATCTTACCTTATCTTACCTTACCTTAGCTAACCTTACCTAACCTTACCTTACCTAACCTTACCTTACCTAATCTAACCTTACCTAACCTAACCTTACCTTACCTTACCTTACCTAGCCTTACCTAACCTAACCTTACCTAATCTAACCTTACCTTACCTTACCTTACCTAACCTTACCTAACATAACCTTACCTAACCTAAGCTAATTAAAGAAATGGCTTATCAAACACGTGCTGACCTCTCAATTTTTTTTCTTTCCTTTTTTTTTTATTAATGTGTTTGTTTTTCCATACTTCTTTCATTCCTTCGTCTCCTAACATAACCTTACCCAACCTATCCTTGCCTTACCTTACCTTATCTTACCTTACTTAATCTAACCTTACCTAAGCTAACCTAACCTTACCTAACCTAACCTTGCCTTACCTTACCTTACCTAGCCTTACCTAACCTAACCTAACCTTACCTTACCTAATCCTTACCTTATAAGGTAAGGATTAGGTAAAATGAATTAGTAAATAAAATAAAAGTAAAATAAAGATAAGGTAAATGAGTAAAAGTAAATTAGGTAAATGAGTAAGGTTAGATTAGGTAAGGTAAAGTACTTACCTAACCTAATCTAACCTTACCTAATCCTTACCTTTCTTTACCTAACCAAGCCTAAGCTAATGTAACTTAACAACCTTACCTTACTTAACTTAAGCTAACCTAAAGATATTTTAACCTATCCTAACCTCTCCTAACCTAACTTAACCTGACCTGACCTTACCTAAGCTAATTTAAGCACATCCTAATCTACTTTTACTTATCCTTAACCTGGCCTGACCTTACCTTACCTAAGCCGGCTTATTTTGCCGGCGGTCAGGCCCCGATCGGCTTATCGGGAGTCATCGGGGACGATCGGGACCGGGACCGGGAATGTGGGAGAGCCCCTTTAACCTCTCCTAACGTAACCTAACCTAGTCTAGCCTTTTCATATCTTGTTCTGTCCTTTCCCAAATTATTTTCACCTTTTCCCGATTATTTTCAGTCGTGTGTTTTTAATTTTTCGGTGGCTGTTAGTGTGTGCTAGTTTTCAATATGGTTTTCCTTCTCTCTGACAGGTGTTCAGGGCAGTTAGGGCACAACGCTCACCTGGATAATGGCTGCAGAGGATAATGAGCCAAGTAAAGGGACAAGAGAAAGGAAGAGCAAGGTATGTGGGATGTTTTTTTTCTTCTTTTTTTTTGTATTGGTTTCATTTGTGGTTTTGTTTTTTACCTTTTTCTGTTTCTTTTGGCTTCTTATATTTTCTTTTTCTTCTTTTGTTTTTTCCCCTTTTTTATGATTGTTTCCCTCTTTTTTTTTGTTAGTTTTGACCTTTTTATATTTGTTTTGGTCTTTTTCTGTTTGTTTTATCCTTGTTTTATCCTTGTTTTATCCATATTTTATCCTTGTTTTATCCTTGTTTTATCCTTGTTTTATCCATATTTTATCCTTGTTTTATCCTTGTTTTATCCTTGTTTTATTCATATTTTATCCTTGTTTTATCCTTGTTTTATCCTTGTTTTATCCATATTTTATCCTTGTTTTATCCTTGTTTTATCCTTGTTTTATTCATATTTTATCCTTGTTTTATCCTTGTTTTATCCTTGTTTTTTCCTTGTTTTTTCCATATTTTATCCTTGTTTTATCCATATTTTATCCTTGTCTTATCCATATTTTATCCTTGTTTTATCCTTGTTTTTTCCATATTTTATCCATGTTTTATCCTTGTTTTTATCCTTGTTTTATCCTTGTTTTATCCATATTTTATCCATGTTTTATCCTTGTTTTATCCTTGTTTTATCCTTGTTTTTATCCTTGTTTTATCCTTGTTTTATCCTTGTTTTTATCCTTGTTTTATCCTTGTTCTATCCTTGTTTTTATCCTTGTTTTTATCCTTGTTTTTATCCTTGTTTTTATCCCTGTTTTATCCTTGTTTTATCCTTGTTTTATCCTTGTTTTTATCCTTGTTTTATCCTTGTTTTATCCTTGTTTTATCCTTGTTTTTATCCTTGTTTTATCCTTGTTTTATCCTGTTTTTATCCTTGTTTTATCCTTGTTTTATCCTGTTTTTATCCTTGTTTTATCCTTGTTTTATCCTTGTTTTTATCCTTGTTTTATCCATATTTTATCCTTGTTTTATCCTTGTTTTATCCTTGTTTTATCCTTGTTTTATCCATATTTTATCCTTGTTTTATCCTTGTTTTATCCTTGTTTTATCCTTGTTTTATCCTTGTTTTATCCTTGTTTTATTCTTGTTTTATCCATATTTTATCCTTGTTTTATCCTTGTTTTATCCTTGTTTTATCCTTATTTTATCCTTGTTTTATCCTTGTTTTATCCATATTTTATCCTTGTTTTATCCATATTTTATCCTTGTTTTATCCTTGTTTTATCCTTGTTTTATCCTTGTTTTATCCTTGTTTTATCCATATTTTATCCTTGTTTTATCCTTGTTTTATCCTTGTTTTATCCTTGTTTTATCCTTGTTTTATCCATATTTTATCCTTGTTTTATCCTTGTTTTATCCTTGTTTTATCCTTGTTTTATCCTTGTTTTATCCATATTTTATCCTTGTTTTATCCTTGTTTTATCCTTGTTTTATCCTTGTTTTATCCTTGTTTTATCCTTGTTTTATCCTTGTTTTATCCTTGTTTTTATCCTTGTTTTATCCTTGTTTTATTCTTGTTTTTATCCTTGTTTTACCCATATTTTATCCTTGTTTTATCCTTGTTTTATCCTTGTTTTTATCCTTGTTTTATCCTTGTTTTATCCTTGTTTTATTCTTGTTTTTATCCTTGTTTTACCCATATTTTATCCTTGTTTTATCCTTGTTTTATTCTTGTTTTTATCCTTGTTTTACCCATATTTTATCCTTGTTTTATCCTTGTTTTATCCTTGTTTTTATCCTTGTTTTTATCCTTGTTTTATCCTTGTTTTATCCTGTTTTTATCCTTGTTTTATCCTTGTTTTATTCTTGTTTTTATCCTTGTTTTATCCATATTTTATCCTTGTCTTATCCTTGTTTTATCATTGTTTTATCCATGTTTTATCCTTGTTTTATCCTTGTTTTATCCTTGTTTTATCCTTGTTTTATCCTTGTTTTATCCATATTTTATCCTTGTTTTATCCTTGTTTTATCCTTGTTTTATCCTTGTTTTATTCTTGTTTTTATCCTTGTTTTATCCATATTTTATCCTTGTTTTATCCTTGTTTTATATTTGTTTTATCCTTGTTTTATCCTTGTTTTTATCCTTGTTTTATCCTTGTTTTATTCTTGTTTTTATCCTTGTTTTATCCATATTTTATCCTTGTTTTATCCTTGTTTTATCCTTGTTTTATCCTTGTTTTATCCATATCCATTTGTGTTTTGTTTTATCCATTTATTCATTTGTTTTTCTCTCTTTAAATACTGATAACAACAAAGAACATCGAAACATGGAGAACTGATAATATACCTTTTTTTTGTACTTTCTGAATACGAAGAAGAAAAAATAAAAAGTGAACGAACTAATATTTAACTAATGACTAATAATATAACAATGAAAAAAAGAAGAAAAATAAAGAATGGGAATGAGTGAATGAAAAAGATAGAAGAGAAAGAATGAATGAATGAATGAATAAGGAAGGAAGGAAGGAAGGAAGGAAGGAAAACAACAACAACAACAACAGAAGCCATAAAGAAGGAGGAGGAAAATATCAAAACGGAAAGGTTATTAGAGAGAGAGAGAGAGAGACCCCATGTGTGTGTGTGTGTGTGTGTGTGTGTGTGTGTGTGTGTGTGTGTGTGTGTGTGTGTGTGTGTGTGTGTGTGTGTGTGTGTGTGTGTGTGTGTGTGTGTGTGTGTGTGTGTGTGTGTGTGTGTGTGTGTGTGTGTGTGTGTGTGTGTGTGTGTGTGTGTGTGTGTGTGTGTGTGT
>NC_066568.1:2326215-2333715 GCF_024679095.1 Eriocheir sinensis
GTAGGAAGCCGGTAATTAATCTCATTATTATTATTATTATTATTATTATTATTATTATTATTATTATTGTGTGTGTGTGTGTGTGTGTGTGTGTGTGTGTGTGTGTGTGTACTACTACTACTACTACTACTACCACTACAACTGCTACCACTACTACTATTACTACTACAACTACCATTATGGAATTAGAATATGCACTAGTAATTGCTTTTGTGTATATATATATTTTTTCCGCGTCTGTCTGTCTGTCTGTCTTGCATTAAAAACATATATACATCCGCGCGTGGCTTCACTCACCCTCTCGAAAAAAACACACACACACACACACAAAAAAAAAAAAATGTTATAAAGAATTTTCTGTTGTTTCGAATTTTTTTCTGAACTAAATAATTTAATGCAAAGTCTGTCAACCAACCTCCCTTTTCTGTGAGAGAGAGAGAGTAGTTGTGTGGTATCTCTCTTTCACACACTTTCTCTTGTTCTCTCTCTCTCTCTCTCTCTCTCTCTCTCTCTCTCTCTCTCTCTCTCTCTCTCTCTCTCTCTCTCTCTCTCTCCTGATGGTTTAATGCACCTTATCAAACTCTCTTATTTAATTTTCTCCTTTTTCTTTCTTTCTTTTCTTTCTCTTTCTCTTTTTTTTTCTTTGACGTTCATTTAATTTAGTCTATCTATCTATATGTCTATCTTCCTCTGTCTATCTTTTTTTTCTTTTTGTCTTCTTTCTATTCCCATCAATCATTATTATTTTCTTCTATATCTTTTTTTTTTCCTTTCCATTGATTCTTTTTTCGTATCTTTTTTCTTCCTTTCCTTCTCTTTTTTTCCCTCTTCTCATTCTTAACCTTCAGTACCTTACTTTATACCTCTCCTTCTCTCTCTCTCTCTCTCTCTCTCTCTCTCTCTCTCTCTCTCTCTCTCTCTCTCTCTCTCTCTCTCTCTCTCTCTCCAATTTCGCTTTCTCTCCTCCTCCTCCTCCTTCTCCTCCTTTCCTCTCTCCTTTCTCTTCCCTTTTTCCTTCCCCTTCTTTTTTCCTCTATCTTCTTACCTCTTTTCTTCCCCTCTTTTCTTCCTCACTTATTTCTTCTCTCCATCTTCTTCCTCTCCTCCTCCTCCTCTTCCTCCCTCCTTCCTTCTCCTCCTCCTTAATTTCCTTCGTTTCTCTTCCCTTTCCCTTCCATCCCTCTCTTTCTTCCCCAGCCTCTCTCACCTCCTTTCCCCTTCCTTCTTTTCTCCCTATTTTTTTCTTCCATCTTAAACTTGACTGCCATACCTTCTTCCTCATCTTCTTCCTCTCCTCCTCCTCCTCCTCCTTTCCCTCCTCCCCCGTCCATCAGGCAGACCCAACTCTCCTCTCAGAAACTCTGCCAAAAGCTAAACACAGTTAGATTTACGCAGTCACTTTCGCTACCTTCTCCAGCTCGGCCCCGCATTCATTATAAGTTGAGAAGCCTCCTTTTTTGTGGCGGGGTGGAGAGGTGTGATAGGCGGGGAGGTGGAGGTGGTTGTGAATGGGGTGTGATAGGCGGAGGGGTGAGGTGTAGGGGTGATGGGAGTGTGAAAGGGGTGAGGGAGTGATTCGGGGTGTGGTAGGACAGAGGGGTGATCGTGGGTAATAGGGGTATCAGTGGGGTGATGGAAGGGGTGACAAGGGGTAGTGGGTAGAGGGGGCGTTGGGGGAAGGGGGTAAGGTAGGGGTGGTAAGGGGATGGTTTTATATATGTAAGTTGTATTTTTTTTTTAATGTGGCGCCGTTTTTGTTGTGTTTTCTTTCACACTGGTTTGTTTTGGTTGTTTTGGTTGGTCGTTGTCTTTGTCTCTTTCCTGTTTTGTTTTTCTTTTTTGTCTTTTTCGTGGTATTTTCTCTCCTATATGTTTTTATTTTTATTTTCTTAGATGTCTTTTGTCTTTTTCTGACCTCGTTATTTTTACTTCTTTTCTTTGTTTTGTTTTCTTTTTAATTCTTCTTTTTGTTATATATTTTCTCTCCTCTTCTCTCTCTCTCTCTCTCTCTCTCTCTCTCTCTCTCTCTCTCTCTCTCTCTCTCTCTCTCTCTCTCTCTCACTCTCTCTCTCTGTCAACAAAAAAGGGTAAAAAAAAAAAAAAAACGAAGGGAATGGAAGTGCAAAGAACCGATTTCCTGGACTTTATTTCTTTTTATTTCCCTTTCTTTTCCTTTCTCTCTCTCTCTCTTTCTTTCTTTCTCTCTCTTTCTATGTGTCTCTGTCTTTCTCTCATTCGCTTTTACTTCCATCACTGCTCTCTCTCTCTCTCTCTCTCTCTCTCTCTCTCTCTCTCTCTCTCTCTCTCTCTCTCTCTCTCTCTCTCTCTCTCTCTCTCTCTCTCTCTCTCCCTCCCACGGATCAAAGACTTTTTCCCGCCCAAAAATCGCCCAAACGGACCCCAAAAAACCGCCCAACCAACACCCGACTGCCCTCTCATGTGCGTGCGTGTGTGTGTGTGTGTGTGTGTGTGTGTGTGTGTGTGTAACAAAGGCAACGTGACGTATTTTCAAAGTGTTTGGTTTTGTGTGTGTGTGTGTGTGTGTGTGTGTGTGTGTGTGTGTGTGTGTGTGTGTGTGTGTGTGTGTGTGTCTCTCTCTCTCTCTCTCTCTCTCTCTCTCTCTCTCTCTCTCTCTCTCTCTCTCTCTCTCTCTCTCTCTCTCTCGAGCGTAAAGGGAAAAGTTGAAACGTTTCCTTGCGATACTTGGAGGAAAGAAGAAGAGGAGGAGGAGGAGGTGGAGGAGAAGGAGGAAGGGATAAGAGAGGAAAGAAAAGGTGTCGATTACATAAATAATAATAATAATAATAATAATAATAATAATAATAATAATAATAATATGATCAATTTGCTTAATAAATAATACCAACCTGAATTTATCTTCCTCCTCCTCCTCCTCCTCCTCCTCCTCTTCCTCCTCCTCCTCCTTTTCCTTCTCCTCCTCTTCCTCTTCCTGTTGGTCTTCTCTTCTTCCTACTTTACCTTATCCTCTACTTCTCTTTTTTTATTCTGTTTCCTCCTCCTCTTCCTCTCTTCCCCTTCTTCTTCCTCCTCCTTCCCTTCTTCCTTTTCCTCTTCCTCCTCCTCCTGCTTCCCCTCTTCCTTGTTCTTGTTCTCGTCCTTGTTATTCTTCCTCCTCCTCCTCCTCCTCCTCCTCCTCCTCCTCCTCCTCCTCTCACCTGGGAAGAGTCGGTGTCCGCTAATTAGCCTGACTGCACCTGGCAACTTACCTGAAAAAAGACCGAAACAGACAGATTAATGCTCTCTCTCTCTCTCTCTCTCTCTCTCTCTCTCTCTCTCTCTCTCTCTCTCTCTCTCTCTCTCTCTCTCTCTCTCTCTCTCTCTCTCTCTCTCTCTCTCTCTCTCTCTCTCTCTCTCTCTCTCTCTCTCTCTCTCTCTCTCTCTCTCTCTCTCTCTCTCTCTCTCTCTCTCTCTCTCTTACCAGTCTATCATTTTTCATAATAAATAGATATGTGAATGAAAATAGAAAGAAAGAAAGAAAGAAAGAAAGAAAGGAAGGAGAAGGAATAGGACAAGAAAGAAAGAAAGAAACAATTTATAGGGAGAGAAAGATAGATAGATAGATAGATAGAATGAGAGAAGGAAAAAAAGGAATGAAAAGACAAAAAAAGAGAGATAAGCAAATAAGAAAAGAAAGCTATACAGAAGAAAAAGATTAGCTGACGGAAAAGAAAGAAAAGATAGAAAAGATAGTTATAAAGACAAAAAAAGAGAATAATAAAGAAAAGAGACAAAAAAATCCAAAAAAGTAGATAAATAAGGAGATAAATTAGCAAAAAAAAAAAACAATAAAAATAAATAAACAGATAAAAACGATAAATAAATAGATAAAATAAATCTAAAGTCGGATCAGTCAGTCAAACATCCTCTCCTTTTTCAATTTAACGTTACCTTGAAATTAATATAACCTTCAAATATAACAAATTAACGTGGCAGCTTTCGTTAAGTACACCTGGATGAGTCAATTAGCCGCGTCTTGTGCCCAGGTGAAGGGGACCCAAGAAAGTCATTAGAGGCAGGTAAGGGCAGGTGAACTAAAGGTGAACTAAGGTAAACTGAACACCTGGATAGAAAATAAAAAAAAGCCTCTCTCTCTCTCTCTCTCTCTCTCTCTCTCTCTCTCTCTCTCTCTCTCTCTCTCTCTCTCTCTCTCTCTCTCTCTCTCTCTCTCTCTCTCTCTCTCTCTCGTTTTCTTTTATCCAGTGTATGTGGTGGAGCGTAATCCCTTCCCCCCTTCCTCTCTCTCTCTCTCTCTCTCTCTCTCTCTCTCTCTCTCTCTCTCTCTCTCTCTCTCTCTCTCTCTCTCTCTCTCTCTCTCTCTCTCTCTCTCTCTAAGGCATAAAAAAGGTTCAGATCCTGACATGGTTACACTTTTGTCAGAGAGAGAGAAGAAGAAGAATTATAGGGTATGAGGGCGGTAGGAAGGAAGGAAGGGAGGAAGAAAGAAAGAAAGAAAGAAAGAAAGGAAGAAAGGAAGAAAGAAAGAAAGAAAGAAAGAAGGAAAGAGTTGTAAAGAGAGTAAAAAAAAGAAAAATAAAGAGAGAAAAAGAAAACGAGATGACAAAAGTGAGAAAATAAAATGAAAAATGAGTAAAAATGAATTGGAAAATGAGTGAAAAGAAAGAAAAAGAGGGAAAAGTGAAAGAAAAGAGGAAGAAAATTAAAAATAACGAAAAAAAAAATGAATATGAACACGACAAAAAATAAAATAAAATAGAAAAACAAGAAAAGAGCGAGTGAAAAATAACGGCAAAAAATATAGACAAAAAGAAAAGAAAATGAGGAAGAAAAGATAAAGAAAAGTGAAAAAAATAGCCGTGAAATAAAGTAGCCGGAAATATGTACACCACAAAATATAAAATCCGCGAAATATCGAAATCACGTTAAGAAAAACCGCGAATATCGAAAACGGCCCAACATTTTTTTTTCTCATTCCGCGGCGCAAAAAAAAAAAAAAAAAAAAAATATATAGTTTGGGGTTAAAAAAGTTTTCTCTCAAATCCTCTCTTGTCCAATAAGGCGAAATTACCTTTTAATGTAAATTACGGAGACTTAATGAGAGAAAGCACCTGCAAATTCTCTCTCTTTTATCTCTCTCTCTCTCTCTCTCTCTCTCTCTCTCTCTCTCTCTCTCTCTCTCTCTCTCTCTCTCTCTCTCTCTCTCTCTCTCTCTCTCTCTCTCTCTCTCTCTCTTCATCAATATTCTTTTCCTCTCACTCTTCTTCATCAGTATTCTTTCTTTTATTCCTTCATTCTCTCTTCTCTCTCTTTCTCAATATTCTTCTTCTCCTTCTTTCTCTCCTTTTTATATTAATTTCCTCGCCTCCTCCGTTTTGTATTAGTTCCTCCTTCGCCACACTTTCCTGTTTTACGTCCAATATTTTCTTTAATTTTCTTTAACAGCTCGTTTCCTCCCTCCTTCCTCCTTTATTAGAGAGAGAGAGAGAGAGACCTAAAATAATTATAAAAACGAGGAAAATAAAGAAAAATTGATATATAGAAAAAAATGAAGGAAGAAAAGTGAGTATGAGAGAGAGAGAGAGAGAGAGAAATTGTAACACTGGGGGCTGGGGTGGGATACAGAGAGAGAGAGAGAGAGAAGGATAAAACATATTGGATGTCTCTTTTGTAGACTCTCTCTCTCTCTCTCTCTCTCTCTCTCTCTCTCTCTCTCTCTCTCTCTCTCTCTCTCTCTCTCTCTCTCTCTCTCAAACAGCAATTAGTGAAGTTTACCCTTCCTTGCAGCTCCATTTTCTTTTAGAAGATGGAGATATTTGTAAGATAGAAGAATGATTAAGAAAGGTAAAAGAAAAGTCAGAAAGATAAAGAAAGATAAGAAAAGATAGGAAGATAAAGATAAGAAAATATAGGAGAATAAAGAAATATAAAAGAAAACAGGAAAAGATGAAGGAAAAATGGATGTAGAATAATTAAATAAGATAAATAAAAGTAAAAAAATAAAGGAAAAGAAGGAAAATAAAAGAAAATAAAGAAAGATATAGGAAAATCTAAGAAAACATTAGAAGGTAAAGAAAAAATGATGGGAAGTGAAGAAAATCAAGAGAAAATATAAAGAAAAAAAAGGAAGAAAAAATAGAAGATTCCAAATGAAAATAAAAAAATGGCAAAGAAAGAAAATAGGAAAAGGAAAATAAACTAATTTTAAGAAACAAAATGGAAGGTAAAAAAAAATAAACGTAGCTACTGAACACAAAAAAAGAAAATAAAGAAAGGAAGAAAAAGTCGTAATCCCAAATGAAAACGAAGACAATAAAAAAGAAAGAAAATGAAAGAAAAAAGAAAAAAAGGAGCTAGTGAAATAGGAAAATGGGAAAAGAAATTTGAGTGATAAAAGTCTGAGAGAGAAAAAATTGTTACACTGGTGGCAGCGGTGGGATACAGAGAGAGAGAGAGAGACGGTTGAACTTTGGCAGACGTTGTAATCCGGGTTCATGGAAACGTTGTCGATATGAGAGAAAAAAACGTATAAGCTATGAACGTTTGAAGAAAAAAACGTTTAGTGCTTTCTTACGTTATAAAGAAAGGACGTTATCGGCGAGAGAGAGAGAGAGAGAGTGAAAAGGAAATTGAGATACAACTACATAATCCACTGCATCTCAATCTCAATCTCTCTCTCTCTCTCTCTCTCTCTCTCTCTCTCTCTCTCTCTCTCTCTCTCTCTCTCAGCATCCCTTCATACCCTCTCTCCCACCTCTTCTTCAGCATCCTTCCATCTCCCTCTCCCTCCCCTTCTAACATTCCCTTCCTCTCTCCGCCTCAGCATCCTTTCCCGCCCTCCCCCTCTCTCGTGCGTGGGTCAGATAACTCAGGCAGTAATGTCACACTATTACCCTCACACCATCCTATCGCGGGGAGAGGCGGAAAACGCGGCCAAGGCGAAGATTAGACCCCGCGAGGAAGGGAAGCAAGATGAAGAGAGAGGTGAGAGGAGGAGAGAGCGAAGTGGCGGGACATTGACAGATAGATAGGGGTGAAGATTAAGCCCCGGATGACAGGAAGAAAGATAGATGGAGAGATAGAGAGTGGGAGATAAATTGATAGATATAGATTAGGCTCCGAAGTAAGATGAACAGAGAGGTGAGAGGAAGAGAGAGGAAAGTAGCGAGACACTGACAGACACATAGATTGATACAGATAGAGGTGAAGGGTAGGACCAGGATGAAAGGAAGAAAGATAGATGGAGAGATAGAGTTGGAGATAGATTGATAGATAAATATAGATAGGCTAAGGGGTGAAGATTAGGCTCCGGATGAAAGGAAGAAAGATAGATGGAGAGATAGATAGATATAGATAGAATAGGAAGCGAAGAAGAAGGAGGGAAGAAATATGGATAGAGATGGAGATGAAGAGAGTTGAAGATAGAGAGATAGAAAAAAATAGTTTGATATACATAGAGGTGAAGGTTAGGCCCCGGATGAAAGGAATAAAGATAGATGGAGAGATAGATAGGATAGAAGCTGA
>NC_066568.1:2341215-2343715 GCF_024679095.1 Eriocheir sinensis
AAAAGAGGGAGACAAAGAACAAAGGAAAGAAGGAAGGAAGAAGGAAGAAGAGAAAATAAATAATAAAAAAATGAAGAAAAATGAGTAGAGAGAAAAATAAATTAAGTGGAAAAATATACAACCGAGAGAGAAAAAGAGAAAAATATATATATAAAGAAAAATATCGCGTATAGTCCAACGAAAAAAAATATAAATAAAAAAATAATCTAAAAGAAACAAGAAAAAGAAGTAGGTTATTTATTATTTTTTTTCCTTTCGTCGATAAATATTGCCCGATGCATTTTTTTTCAGCGGCATCAAAATGTAGCGATGGTGCGCTCTCTCTCTCTCTCTCTCTCTCTCTCTCTCTCTCTCTCTCTCTCTCTCTCTCTCTCTCTCTCTCTCTCTCTCTCTCTCTCTCTCTCTCTCTCTCTCTCTCTCTCTCTCTCTCTCTCTCTCTCTCTCTCTCTCTCTGTCTCTCACATACATCCCGTCAAACACAACAGCAACAACAAATAAAAAAATATAAAATAAAACACATTAAAAAAACAACGAAAAAAACATAAAAAATGGAGATAAAACCGAACTTGAAATGATAATATAAAACAACAACAACAACAACAACAACAACAACAACAGAGAAACATTCCCACACACACACGCAAAAAAAAAAACATAAAAAAAACACTCGATTCTGAAAAGCGTAAAAGTTGGGAATGAAAAATAGAAAACTCCTCTTAAGCATAGATAGAAATAAAAGAAAAAAAAGAAAATAAAAAAATACAGAATAAGTTTAAAGCAATAACAAAAGCAGATAGAAATAGATAGAAAAGTAGATCAACATTTTTTTCTTATTTTACGAAGAGAGAAACAATTTAAAGTTTAATTATATGGAAAAAAAATGATTAAAAAGAACAACAAGAAAAGTTAAAGAAAACAAATAAACAAAAACACTATATGAATTAATAGATCGATAGACATTGATAAAGATTTCCTCCTATCTGACAAATTCAAATATAAACAACAAAGGATGAAGCAAATAAAACAAAAAAACAAATACAAGACACACACACAAAAAAAACAAGAAAATGAACAATGAACAAACATACTAATAAAAGAAAAAAATATATATATGGAGACAATACATATAGGATTATTTAGAGATTTAATTAAGAAGAATGAGAATGGAAGGAAGGAAGATTGAGAGGAAAAGAAAGAGGGAAGAAATGATGGAAGGAAGGAAGGAAGGAAGGGAGGAAGGAAGGAAAGAAAGGAGAAGGAAGAGATTTAAGATGAATGAGAATGGAAGGAAGGAAGATTAAAAGGAAAAGAGAGAGGGAAGAAAGGATGGAAGAAAGGAAGGAAGGGAGGAAGAAAGGAAGGAAGGGAGGAAGGAAGGAAGGAAAGAAAGGAGAAGGAAGAGATTTAAGATGAATGAGAAGGAAGGAAGATTGAGAGGAAAAGAGAGAGGGAAGAAAGGATGGAAGGAAGGGAGGAAGGAAGGAAGGAAAGAAAGGAGAAGGAAGAGATTTAAGATGAATGAGAAGGAAGGAAGATTGAGAGGAAAAGAGAGAGGGAAGAAAGGATGGAAGTAATGAAAGAAGGAAGGAAGGAAGGAAGGGAGGAAGGAAGGAAGGAAAGAAAGGAGAAGGAAGAGATTTAAGATGAATGAGAATGGAAGGAAGGAAGATTGAGAGGAAAAGAAAGAGGGAAGAAATGATGGAAGTAATGAAAGAAGGAAGGAAGGAAGGAAGGGAGGAAGGAAGGGAGGAAAGAAAGGAGAAGGAAGAGATTTAAGATGAATGAGAAGGAAGGAAGATTGAGAGGAAAAGAGAGAGGGAAGAAAGGATGGAAGTAATGAAAGAAGGAAGGAAGGAAGGGAGGAAGGAAGGAAGGAAAGAAAGGAGAAGGAAGAGATTTAAGATGAATGAGAATGGAAGGAAGGAAGATTGAAAGGAAAAGAGAGAGGGAAGAAAGGATGGAAGGAAGGAAGGAAGGGAGGAAGAAAGGAAGGAAGGGAGGAAGGAAGGAAGGAAGGAAAGAAAGGAGAAGGAAGAGATTTAAGATGAATGAGAATGGAAGGAAGGAAGATTGAAAGGAAAAGAAAGAGGGAAGAAAGGATGGAACGAAGGAAGGAAGGAAGAGAAGAACGAATAGAAAGGTGGAAGGAAATAATTAAGAAAGGAGGAAGGAAGGAACCAGAGGAAAAAGAAAGGAATAATAAGAAATTACAAACACACACAAGCAAACAAACAAACAAACATATTTTCTTCTTACGAATTAAAATGAAAACGAAACAAAAGAAAAAAATCTACAATAAAAAAAAATACACGTCACTAAAATAAATAACAAAGAGAAGAGAAATAAACGACAATAAACAGACAAACACAAACACAAATTAAAACACAACCGTAAACAAACACGATCATATACAAACAAACAAACAAACACGGGTCTAGATGATTTATTGGTTAACGGATACACTCATACCAATAACAGTCATCATTACACACACACACAC
>NC_066568.1:2348715-2351215 GCF_024679095.1 Eriocheir sinensis
TGCTCTTCATTATTCATCAACGACGTGGATGTTGGACTCAAATTACCGCATTAGTAAATTTGCAGACGACACAAAGATTGGCAACTTTCTCACTGACTGAAAGAGACAAATAGAAAGCCAAGAAGGATTTACTACAAAATTTCTCAACTTGGTCGGATAGATGGGAATGCACCCTTTAGCGTAATGCGGGTCCTTCAAGTTGGAAGAGCAGATAAAAGTTTGATTTACGAAATGCGCTTCAGGCGTCAGGGACTTGGGGGTCAAATCGCGTCTCTCTCTCTCTCTCTCTCTCTCTCTCTCTCTCTCTCTCTCTCTCTCTCTCTCTCTCTCTCTCTCTCTCTCTCTCTCTCTCTCTCTCTCTCTCTCTCTCTCTCTCTCTCTCTCTCTCTCTCTCTCTCTCTCTCTCTCTCTCTCTCTCTCTCTCTCTCTCTCTCTCTAAGTTTCATAATACATCGTTTCTTCTTTTGCTGACTCCGCCTCCTCCTCCTCCTCCTCCTCCTCCTCCTCCTCCTCCTCCTCCTCCTCCTCTTCCTCCTCTTCCTACTCTTCCTCTTCCCTCTCAAACTACATTTTCTCTTCGTTATCGCCTCCGTCTCTCTTCTTCTTCTTCTTCTTCTTCTTCTTCTTCTTCTTCTTCTTCTTCATCTTCTTCTTCTCTTCCTCTTCCATTTCCTCTTGAGTTTTCCTACTTCAAATATTTTCTTTCTTCTAATCTAACTTCTCTTCTTCCTCCTCCTCCTCCTCCTCCTCCTCCTCCTCCTTATGCTTCTTCTGCAACTTCACCACTTTCTCTTCCTCTTTTTTTCTCCTCCAACTCCGTGTCTTCTCTTCCTCCTCTTCCTCTTCCTTCTCCTCCTCCTATTTCTTCTCCTGACCTTCTTCCTCCTTCTCCTCTTCCTCTCCTTTCCCCTCCTAGTGTTATTGTTTCATTCTCTCTCTCTCTCTCTCTCTCTCTCTCTCTCTCTCTCTCTCTCTCTCTCTCTCTCTCTCTCTCTCTCTCTCTCTCTCTCTCTCTCTCTCTCTCTCTCTCTCTCTCTCTCTCTCTCTCTCTCTCTCTCTCTCTCTCTCTCAACAAAAATGATTCCTAGGTTGAGAAATTTATTTTATGAACAAAGGCTTAAAGAAGTAAATTTATTCAGTCTATCAAAACGAAGAATGCGAGGCGATCTAATAGAAGTGTTTAAAATGTTTAAAGGATTCAGTGATATTAATGCGAAAGATTACTTTACAATTGATCGA
The DNA here is from genome assembly GCF_024679095.1 of Eriocheir sinensis. Lineage (NCBI taxonomy): Eukaryota > Metazoa > Arthropoda > Malacostraca > Decapoda > Varunidae > Eriocheir > Eriocheir sinensis. The sequence continues at coordinate 2,349,955 of NC_066568.1, forward strand.
TCAAATAGAACAAGAAGAAATCACAATTTGAAGATAAGTGGTAAAAGATTCTCGTCGCACGAATCCAAACACTTCTTCTTCAATCGAGTTATTAATGTTTGGGATATAAGATTATACTGACCCTTCTTCGCATGTTTTCAGACAGATTGCAGCAAGACCTCAACATAAATTCATATTATTCTCCCCCACAACCTAGATTGCAAGTAGCGTAAGTTAACAATAGAGTAAAGCAACAGTTAATGTCCGCATGACAGGTGGAGTGAGGTGTGGGTGCAGTAAGGTGACAGGTTACTGGTGCCGTGCCTAGTACCGCCGGTAAAACGAGGATCAAGCCTCCACCTGTGCCCCTGAAACTACACCTCACCCATCGTGAGTATTAGGGGGGATCCTGAGGCTGCCCTGTGTAGGCCACTCGTCCTCTTCCATTCTCCTTGTGTTTCTGTGTTCTTATGTTCTTATGTAATGAAGTCATTTTCCCCCACAGCTTAGGTTACCAGTAGTGTAAGTTAAGGGTAGTAATTTCCTCTTATTTCTCTCTTTACTGTAAAATTTCCATGTCCCTTTCTTCCTTAAAGGTACATGGTGTTCTCTTCTAACTATTTCCTGCCGGCACGTTGCCGGAGGGAGAGGTGGGTGGGGAGGAGCCTTCATCTTTTCTGTCCTGTCCTACCACACGTAGATTACTAGTAGTAGCGGTAGTAAACAGACACCCTCGCCATAGACCGATAGGTCTTCTGGTGTCTGTTCTTCCTATGTATATTCCTATGTATAACTCTCTACCCTGTGATGTCGTTGATAGTACAACAGTTACGGCCTTCAAGAATAGATTAGACAAGTATTTTGAATCCAACCAGCAACTAAGATATTACTCATTGTCGTAATAACGTTAAGTTCTTTCGAATACTGGTGTCCTTGTCCGCTTTTATCACCCGGTTAGTGGTAGCAGTAATGGTAGTTCTTTCCTTTTTCCTACATAATTTCCATGCAGTTTTTCCATGCTGCATGGTTCTTTTTCCTTTCCTGCCAGCTTTGGCTGGAGGGATGGGGTGGGGAGGAGCCTTCGCCTTTTCTGTCCTTCATCTTCCACCTTTGATTAGATAGTTAGTGTAGCTTGTCACAAACAGCCTCGTAAGGACCAGCAGGTCTGCTGTTGTTTGTTCTTACTTTGTGTTTCTTTGTGTTCCTCCTCCTCCTCCTCCTCCTCCTCCTCTTGTTTGTGAAGGTTAATTTAGTGAGAGGCATGAGCCATCCTTCCCTCCCT
>NC_066568.1:2353715-2358715 GCF_024679095.1 Eriocheir sinensis
ACAAGAACAATAATAACAATAACAATAACAAGAGCAATAAAACAAGAACTAAATAAAAAAGAAGATATACATAGATGGACAGACAGATAGATAGATAGATAGATAGATAAACAGGTATGTATGTATGTAGGTATGTGTGTGTATGCTTGTGTATGTATGTATGTACGTATGAGAGAATATGTGTGTGTGTGTGTGTGTGTGTGTGTGTGTGTGTGTGTGTGTGTGTGTGTGTTCCAACTTTGCCACATAAATCTTGTAACTTTCCCGGCCACCTTCTGATCGGGGGCCGTAAGGGGAGGAATTACTGCCTAGAGTTTGAGTAGCCCCCCCCCTCTCCCCCCCCACACACACCTGGCCTTGACTCACGCATATTAGTACACCTGGGCACTGTGCTACGTCAGGGGAAGGGGGGGAGGGAGGGAAAAATGGAAACACGGAGGAGCAGGGAGCAGAAAGCCTGTTGGTTCATTACGAGGTTGCCTGCTGGAAGATTAATTAAAGCACTTCTCTACGTACTCATGCATATTAGTACACCTGGGCACTGTGCTACGTCAGGGGAAGGGCCGGGAGGGAGGGAGGGAAAAATGGAAACACGGACGGGTAGGGAGCAGAAAGCCTGTTGGTTCATTATGAGGTTGCCTGCTAGAATATTAAAGCACTTCAATACGTGACGGTCAGTGCGGTGGCTGAGTCGACAGAGTGACGGCGCCACGTTCAGGAGGACGCGAGTTCAATCCCCGCCCGGTGCCACCAAGCTGGGATTTTTCAGCCGCCGCCGAGTGGCTTAAAACTACCCACATGCTGTCCAGAAGACCACCTATCAACCCGGACTCTAGATTCCAGGATTAAAGATGAGCTCCGGGAGGGCAGCATGAGCCGATGCAAGATGGCGCCACTATAAACACTCGTCTGCGCCAGAACGGGCTGGGCCGACCATCAGGCCACACCGGGAAGAAGCCTTGGGCCGACCATCAGGATCCACCGGGAAGAAGCCTACCAACGCAATAGGCCGCGACGTAAAAAAAAAAGCAACAAAAAAACAACACTCCTGCAGGAAGGCTATTGCAGTGGCGGACAACTCTGGTCAAGAAATAACTCCTGCCGATATCTGTACTGCATCGCTTAGTTTGAATTATGTTTTTTCTTATTCTCGGATTAGTTTGTAGCGTGAAGAGCGTGGAGTGATCGACATTGCTGAGATTGTTTAAGTATTTGAAAATCTGAATCAAGCCCTGTTCGAGAAATAACTCCTGCCGATATCTGTTCTGCATCGCTTGGTTTGAATTATGTTATCCCTCGTTCTCGGGTTAGTTTGTAGCGTGAAGAGCGTGGAGTGATCGACGTTACTGAGATTGTTTTAAGTATTTGAAAACCTGAATCAAGCTCTGTTCGAGAAATAACTCCTGCCGTGTACTGCATCGCTTGCCTTGAACTGTTTTATGTTATTTCTTGTTCTCGGGTTAGTTTGTAGCGTGAGGAGCGTGGAGTGATCGACACTACTGAGATTGTTTTAAGTATTTGAAAACCTGAATCAAGCTCCCCCAGCAGGCGTCTCTTGTCCAGTGTGAAGAGGTTGAGTCGCTCGGGAAGGGAGGGAAGAAGAGAAAGAAGGAAACAAAGGAAATAGACAATGAAATGCACAAACAAAATCAAAGAAAAACAAAACGAACACAAAACAAAACAACCAGGAAGTAAAAAAAAAAAAAACACCCAAACAGAGAGAGAGAGATACGCACACAAAAAACACACACATACAGAGGAAGAAAAACAAACAGCAAAACACCGCCGATCAAAACAACATACGGCCAAACAAACACGCTGCTAATTCAATATATTCCAAAGTTAATCAGATTTATCGTGGGAATGAGTGTGGAATTCCAGTCATCCGTGTGTGTGTGTGTGTGTGTGTGTGTGTGTGTGTGTGTGTGTGTGTTGACGAAAGACTGAAACACACACACACACACACACACACACACACACACACACACACACACACACACACACACACACACACACACACACACACACACACACACACACACACATGCAAGAACAACTCCTGCCACACTAGACTTTCCATAACGCCACACACACACACACACACACACACACACACACACACACACACGTTCAAACACGCTCCCTCGCACACGTTTTACGCGCTTGGCTAACGCAACTTTCTCCTTCACGCTAAACAGACGCAATGTGTTAAAACGAGCGCTTGGAAAGTTACTTCTAGTGGCTAACCTGCGACGTGTGCGTGTGTGTGTGTGTGTGTGTGTGTGTTTGTGTGTGTGTGTGTGTTTTAAAGTAGAAAAAAAACGAGAAATAACGATAAAACTATGGATATAATGAGAGAGAGAGAGAGAGAGAGAGAGAGAGAGAGAGACTAAAAGGGAGAGCGATGATAATATTAATGAGAGGAGGATAAGCTGCAACAGGAGGAGGAGGAGGAGGAGGAGGAGGAATTATATTAGAAGGAAGAGGAGGAGGAGGAGGAGGAGAAATAATAATAACATTAGGAGGAGGAGGAGGAGGAGGAGGAGAGAACAAGAGGCGAAGGAGTAAAAAGAGAAAATTATGATAAAGGAAAAGGGAGAAGAAGAAAAGGAAAAGGAGGAGAAAGGAAAAAGAAAAGAAAGAGAAGAATTAAAAAAAAACAGAAAAAACAAGGAAAATAATAACTAGAAATAATAGACAAAGAAGAAAAGAAAGAAAACAAGAGAAAAACAGAACAAAACAAAGAGAACAATAACAAGAAGAGCAAGAGAAAAAGAAAAAGAAGAAGAAGAAAAAGAAGAAAAAGAAGAAGAAGGAGAAGAAGAAAAATAAGAGGAGGAGGAAGAGGGATATATGCATGTGTGTGTGTGTGTGTGTGTGTGTGTGTGTGTGTGTGTGTGTGTGTGTGTGTGTGTGTGTGTGTGTGTGTGTGTGTGTGTGTGTGTGTGTGTTTAAGTGTTTGTATACGAAAATCAAAACAGGAAACACACACGGGAATTACTATTATTATTATCATCATTATTTTTGGTGTGTGTGTGTGTGTGTGTTTGTTTGTGTTGACTTATGCAGTGCAACACAACACAGCACACGAGAATGCAACACTGATTTAATGATGTTTGTGTTGGCGGTGAAGTGTTAATAGTTTAGGCAGCGATGAGGGAGGCTTTTTATATCTTTTTTATCTATTCATTTATCTATCTATGTTATTTTTTTTGTGTCTAATCTTCTTTTCGTTATTCATTTTATTCTTTCAGTTTCTTTTTTTTTCATCGTTATTTATCTGTTTATTTATTTGTATGTTATTTTTTTTTATTTGTCTAATCTTCTTTTCGTAATTCATTTTATTCCTTCAGTTTCTATTTTTTCATCGTTATTTATCTTTATTTATTTGTATGTTATTTTTTTTCTTTGTCTAATCTTCTTTTCGTAATTCATTTTATTCCTTCAGTTTCTTTTTTTTTTCATCGTTATTTATGTTTATTTATTTGTATGTTATTTTTTGTCTTTGTCTAATCTTCTTTTCGTTATTCATTTTATTCCTTCAGTTTCTTTTTTTTTCATCTCGTTATTTATCTGTTTATTTATTTGTATGTTATTTTTTTTCTTTGTCTAATCTTCTTTTCGTTATTCATTTTATTCCTTCAGTTTCTTTTTTTTCCATCGTTATTTATCTATTTATTTATTTGTATGTTATTTTTTTTCTTTGTCTAATCTTCTTTTCGTTATTCATTTTATTCCTTCAGTTTCTTTTTTTTTCATCTCGTTATTTATCTGTTTATTTATTTGTATGTTATTTTTTTTATTTGTCTAATCTTCTTTTCGTTATTCATTTTATTCCTTCAGTTTCTTTTTTTTTTCATCTCGTTATTTATCTGTTTATTTATTTGTATGTTATTTTTTTATTTGTCTAATCTTCTTTTCGTTCTTCATTTTATTCCTTCAGTTTCTTAGTTTTTTATTTGTTTTTATTTTCATCTCGTTATTTATTTATTCATTTATCTGCATGTTCTTTATTTTCCTCTGTGTCTAATCTTCTTTCTCTTCGTTCTTCATTTCATTCCTTCAGTTCTTCTCTTTATTTTTTTTTATCTGTCCCATCTTCATACAGTTTCCTCCTTTTTAAATGTTGCTTGAAAAAATAAAATATAAATAGTTTTTAAATATATAAAAAAAATCTCATTTGTTTTGCTTTTCTTATTACATTTCTACTTTTTTCTCTTTTTTTCCCTTTTTTCACTTTCCTCTTTCTCAATTCTGTCTTTTTTCACTTCGTAACTAAGTAACTCCCTCACTCAGTCACTAACTAACCTATCTAACTATCTATCTAAGTAAATAACTAATTAACTTACCAACTCGCTAACTAACAAACTAACTAACCTCGAAATTTCTCTGACACTCTATCTAACACCGTTCTCTCTCTCTTTGCAGAACCCCTCTGAGGCAGTGATTGGTTCTCGGCCCCGCTCTCTTGTGGCGCGGGCAGAAACTTTTTATAGTGACGCCGAAGAAAATCTCCCCCTTCCTGGCTCCCGGCGCTGCACCCTCGCGTCTTCTCCGGACAAGGTAAGGTTGCTCGTGTTCGTGTGTATTGAAAGTATGAAAAAAATAGGTCTTGACTCAGAAAATTCATATATGCTTCCTTACTAATAAGACTTTCTATACAACAAAGTGAGGTCATTCTTTGTTGATTTATACCATAAGGTGCTGGCTATCATGTGTGTGAAGATACCCTGAACTTAATCTAACCTAACCTAACAAAACCCCGAACAGTTACTATAGGCCTTGACTTAGAAAATTCATATATGCTACCTTACTAATGAGACTTTCTATACAACAAAGTGAGGTCATTCTTTGTTGATGTATACCATAAGGTGCTGGCTATCATGTGTTTGAGGATACCCTGAACTTAACCTGACCTAACCTAACAAAACCCCGAACAGTTACTATAGGCCTTGACTTAGAAAATTCATATATGCTACCTTACTAATGAGACTTTCTAT
>NC_066568.1:2661179-2666179 GCF_024679095.1 Eriocheir sinensis
GGCTAACCAGAGGAGGAGGAGGAGGAGGAGGAGGAGGAAAAGAAAGAGGAATAGAAAGAAGAGGAAAAGAAAGAGAAAGAGAAAGAATGAGAAAAAGAAAAAAACTACGAAGAGAAAAAAATATAGAGGAGGAGGAGGAGGAGGAGGAGAGGAAAGAAGGAAGGGGGGTGAGGGGAAAACAAGGGAGAGGAGAAGGGAAGGGAAGAGGGGAGGGGTTGAAGGAGAGGAAAGAAGGAAGGGAAGAGGAGGCTGAAGGAGGCTGAAGGGAGAGGAAAGAAGGAAGGGAAGAGGGAGGGTTGAAGGAGAGGAAAGAAGGCAGAAGGAAGAGGGGAGGTTGAAGGAGAGGAAAAGAAGGGAAGGAAGAGGTGAGGGTTGAAGGGAGAGGAAAGAAGGAAGTGAAGAGGAAGAGGTTGGAAGGTTGAAGGAGGAAAGAAGGGAGGGAAGAGGTAGGTGAAGGAGAGGAAAGAAGGAAGGAAGAGGAGGGCTGAAGGGAGAGGGGAAAGAAGGAAGGGAAGAGGGGAGGTTGAAGGGGGGTTGGGAGAGGAAAAGAAGTGAAGGGAAGAGGAGGCTGGGGAGAGAGAGGAGAAGGGAGGGAAGAGGGAGGGCTGAAGGAAGTGAGGAAAGAAGGAAGGAAGAAGGGGAGGGTGAAAGGAGAGTTGAAGGAAGAAAGAAGGAGGGAAGAGGAGGAGGGTTGTTAAGGGAGGAGAAGGAAGGGAAGAGGGAGGGTTGAAGGGAGAGGGAAAGAAGGGAGGGAAGAGGGGAGGAAGAAGGAGAGGAAAGAAGGAAGGAAGAGGGAGGCTGAAGGGAGAGGAAGAAGGAGGAAGAGGAGGTTGAAGGTTAGGGAAGCTGAAGGAGAGAGGAGAAGAAGGGAAGAGGGGAGGGGTTGAAGGGAGAGGAAAGAAGGAGGAGAGGAAAGAAGGAGGGAAGAGGGAGGCTGAAGGGGAGAGAAAGAAGGAGGAAGAGGAAGGTACAAGGAGAGGAAAGAAGGGAGGGAAGAGGAGGGCTGAAGAGAGAGTGAAAGCATGGAGGAAAGGAGGTGGAGGGTTGAAGGAGAGGAAAGAAGGGAGGAAGGAAGAGGAGGTTGAAGGGAGAGGAAAGAAGGAAGGGAAGAGGGGAGGTTGGAAGGGAGAGGAAAGAAGGGAGGGAAGAGGGGAGGGTTGAAGGGAGAGGAAAGAAGGAAGGGAAGAGGGTAGGGCTGGGTGGGAGAGGAAAAAGAAGGGAGGAAGAGGGAGGGTTGAAGGTGAAGAAGGAGAGAAAGAAGGAGGAAGAGGGAGGGGTTGAAGGAAGGTTGAAGGAGGTTGGAGAAGGAGGGAAGAGGGGAGGGTTGAAGGAGAGAAAGAAGGAAGGGAAGAGGGAGGGTTGAAGGAGAGGAAAGAAGGAAGGAAGAGGGAGGGTCAAAGGGAGAGGAGAAGGGAGAGGAAAGAAGGAAGGGAAGAGGGGAGGGTTGAAGGGAGAGGAAAGAAGGAAGGGAAGAGGGGAGGGTTGAAGGGAGAGGAAAGAAGGGAGGGAAGAGGGGAGGGTTGAAGGGAGAGGAAAGAAGGGAAGGAAGAGGGGAGGGTTGAAGGAGAGGAAAGAAGGAAGGAAGAGTGAGAGAAGGAAGCAGGTTGAAGGCTGGAAGGGAGAGGAAAGAAGGGAGGGAAGGGAGGCTGATGGGAGAGGAAAAGAAGGAAGGGAAGAGGGGAAGGGTTGAAGGGAAGAGGAAAGAAGGAAGGAAGAGAGAAGGGCTGAAGGAGAGGAAGAAGGAGGGGAAGAGGGTAGGGGTTGAAGGAGAGGAAAGAAAGCATGGGGAGGGAGAAGAGGAGGGTTGGAAGGAGAGGAGAGGAAGGGAGGAAGAGGGAGGGTGGAAGGAGAGGAGAAGGGGAGGGAAGAGGGAAGCTGAAGGAGAGGAAAGAAGGAAGGAAGAGGGGAGGCTGGGAAGGAGGAAAGAAGGAGGAAGAGGGGAGGCTGAAGGAGAGGAAAGCATGAAAGGAGGAAGAGGGTAGGTTGAAGGGAGAGGAAAGAAGGAAAAGGGTACAGGGAGAGGAAAGGTGGAGGTAAGAGGATGAAGGAGAGGAAGAAGGGAGGGAAGAGGGAGAGGTTGAAGGAGAGAAAGAAGGAGGAAGAGGGTAGGGGCTGAAGGAGAGGAAAGAAGGGAGGGAAGAGGAGGGCTGAAGGGGAGAGGAAGGAAGGAGGGAAGAGGGGAGAGGGTGACAGAGGAGAAGGAGGAAGAGGTAGGGTTGAAGGAGAGGAAAGAAGGGAGGAAGAGGGCAGGGTTGAAGGGAGAGGGAAAGAAGGAAGGCCACAGAAGAGGGAGGCTGAAGGAGGGTTGAAGGAGGAAGAAGGGTGGAAGAGGAGGCTGAGGAAGAAGGAAGGGAGAAGAGCATGGAGGGTTGAGAAGGGAGAGGAAAGAAGGGGAGGAAGAGGTTGAAGGGTTTGAGAGAAGGAAGTGGAGGAAGAGGGAGGCTGTCCAAATTATTATTAATGATGAAGATGTGTTTTGTCAGTTTTAAAGATGATGGTCGAATGATGAATGAAGGAAGAGGATGCCGAGATGTTAATGAAATATGATGGTGAATGATGGTTGTGATGAAGATGAGGTCAGTTTGTTGATGAAATGAATGATGGAAGATGGAGCACGAAGGATGAGGAAGAAGGGGAGGAAGAGGGGAGGCTGAAGGAGAGGAAAGGAAGGAAGAGGGGAGGGTTGAAGGAGAGGAAAAGAAGGGAGGAAGAGGAGATGAAAGCTGAAGGAGAGGAAGGGAAGAAGGAGGAAGAGGGAGGTTGAAGGGAGAGGAGAAGGAAGGGAAGAGAGGAGGGTGAAGGGAGAGGAAAGAGGAAGAAGAGGGGAGGTGGAAGGGAAAGGAAGAGAAGGAGGGTAAATATGAGAAAGGGTAGGGGTTGAAGGGAGGAAGAGGGAGAAGAAGGAGGGAAGAGGGGAGGAAGAAGAGAGGGAGAGAAGAAGGAGAGGAAGAGGAAGGGAGGCTGAAGGGGAAAGAAGAAGGAAGAGGAGGTGGTGGAAGGAGAGGAAAGAAGGGAAGGAAGAGGAGTGGGTGGAAGGGAGAGGAAAGCAGGGAAAGAAGGGAAGAGGGAGGAAGAGAAGAAGGAAGGGAGAGGAAAGAAGGGAGGGAAGAGGGAGGAGGGGTTGAAGGGAGAGGAAAGAAGGGAGGGAAGAGGAGGTGGGGTGGAGATATAATGGAAGGAAGAGGGGAGGGTGAAGGAAGATGAAGAAGGAGAAGAGGCTAGAAGGAGAGGAAAAGAAGGGAGGGTAGGGGAGGTTGAAGGGAGAGGAAGGAAGGGAGGAAGAGGGGAGGGTGGAAGGGAGAGGAAGGAAAGGAAGGAGGAAGAGGGAGGGTTGGTGGAGAAGGAAGGGAGGGCATGCAAGAGGTAGAGTAGGGGTGGAAGGGAGAGGAAAGAAGGAAGGAAGAGGGGAGGGGTGGAAGGAGAGAGAGAAAGAAGGGAGGGAAGCAGAAGGAGGGTTGAAGGGAGAGGAAAGAAGGGAGGGAAGAGGGGAGGGTTGAAGGGAGAGGAAAGAAGGAAGGGAAGAGGGGAGGGTTGAAGGGAGAGGAAAGAAGGGAGGGAAGAGGGTAGGGTTGAAGGAGAGGTTGAAGGAAGGAAGAGGGAGGCTGAAGGAGAGGAAAAGGAGGAAGAGGAGGGCTGAAGGGAGAGAAGGGAGGAAGAGGGGAGGCTGAAGGGAGGAGGAAAGAAGGGAGGGAAGAGGAGGCTGAAGGGAGAGGAAGGAAGGATGGAAGAGGGAGGTTGAAGGAGGGAAAGAAGGAAGGGAAGAGAGGGAGGGTAGAAGGGAGAAGAAGGGATGAAGAGGGAGGGGTGGAAGGAGAGGAAAGAAGGAGGAAGAGGAAGAGTAAGTGGAAGGAGGAAAGAAGGGAGGGAAGAGGGGAGGGTGAAGGAGAGGAAAGAAGGAGGGAAGAGGAGGGTGAAGGGAGAGGAAAGAAGGAAGGGGAAGAGGGAGGTGGGAAGGGAGAGGAGAAGGGAAGGAAGAGGAGGGTGGAAGGGGAGAGGAAAGAAGGGATATGGAAGAGGGGAGGTTGTGAAGAGGAAGAAGGGAGGAAGAGGGAGGAATGAAGGAGAGTGAAGGAAGGAGGGAAGAGGAGAGGTAATGTTGTGGGAGGAAAGAAGAAGGCAAGAGAGGAGGGCTGAAGGAGAAAGAAGGAAGGAAAAGAGGAGGTAAGAACAAGGAAGGATAAGAAGAAGGAGGAAGAGCTGAAGGGAAGGGAAAGGAAGAAGGAGAAGGAGAAGGAGGAAGAGGGGAGGGGTTGAAGGAGGAAAGAATGAGTGAAAGAGGGAGGTTACGAGAGGAGGAAGGGAAGAGGGCAGGGTTGAGCGGAGAGGAAGGAAGGAAGGGAAGAGGGTGGCTGAAGGGAAGGGAAGAAGGAGGGAAGGAGAGGAAAGAAGGAAGGAAGGAGGGAGGGTGAAGGGAGAGGAAGAAGGAGGGAAGAGGGGAGGGTTACGAAAGAAGGAAGGGAGGAAGAGGAGGTTGAAGGTGGGGAAGTTAAGAGAGGGAAGAAGGAGGGAAGAGGGAGGGTTGAAGGGAGAGGAAAGAAGGGAGGGAAGAGGGGAGGGTTGAAGGGAGAGGAAAGAAGGGAGGGAAGAGGAGGGTGGAAGGGAGAGGAAAGAAGGAAGGGAAGAGGGGAGGGTTGAAGGGAGAGGAAGGAAGGGAGGGAAGAGGAGGGTGGAAGGGAGAGGAAAGAAGGAAGGGAAGAGGGGAGGGTTGAAGGGAGAGGAAAGAAGGGAGGGAAGAGGGTAGGGTGGAAGGGAGAGGAAGGAAGGGAAAGATAACATAAACAAACACTTACTTGGGCTAACCAGAAGAGTCGGTCCACGGAGGTTTGGGTAGCCAGACAGACGGACGAAGACTGGGACAGCGCTACATAATGGGGTCCCGTGTACACATGGTCATGGGTCTTGTAACTCCTCCGGGCATCCCACCTCCCCTTCGGCCCCACCACCTCAAAATCCCCCACCCCCACCACAACCCCACCCCCTCCACCCCCTCCCCCTCTCGT
>NC_066568.1:2678679-2706179 GCF_024679095.1 Eriocheir sinensis
ATTCTTCTTTCCTTCCCTTCCTTACTTTCCTATCATTCTTCCTTCACTTCTTTATCTTCCCCCTTTCTCTCTCTCCCTCTTCTTCAGATCACTCCTGAGGGCGACGCTGACGAAGGGAGGAGGAGGAGGAATAGGAGGAGGAAGGAGGGATTGCCATGGAGGAAGCATCAGGGAAGGAGGAGGAGGTTTTGCTAAGAGGGCCGTGGCGAAGGAGGAGCAATACTTCAGAGAGGAGGTAAGAAAGGAATTAAGAAGAGAAGGTTAGGTTCAGGAGCTGCGTTGCATCGACCTACCAGCCTCTTGCAGTCTCCTATATTCTTATGTAATTATTTTCTCTTTCTCGCAGTGTCAGGTTAGCATATAGTGTTCTCATTTTTCCCTCTCTACTTGATAGCAATAATAATAAAAGGGAGAGAAAGGGAAGGAAGAAAGGAAGAGAAATATGCAGGAAATAAGGGAGATGAAGGAAGGAATGAAGGAAAGAAAGGGGAATAGTCTAGTAATCCTTCCCTTCTTTCTTCTTTCACCCAAATCTCCCTCTTCTTTCCCCCCTCTTCTAAAACATGAAAACTGAAGGAAGAAAGGAAAGAGGGATGGAAATAGCTTAAAAATCCTTCCTTCCTTCCTTCTCTTTTCCAATCTTAATCATTTTCTTTTTTATCAGCGTCGCAGACGCCAATCAGCAGATTGTCCATCTTCTTCTTGTTCTCTTCAAGTTGTTTTCCTGGCTTACCCAAGCATTGTAGACTTGACACTTTATAATAACATTTGTTAGCCCTGATGAACCCTACAGCATGGCATTATAAACAAAGTCAGCTTTTTTTTTAACGTCTTGGCCTGTGGCGCCGGTAGGCCTTCATATTAGGGCCTGATGGTCGGCCCCAGCCCGTTGTGGCGCAGGCAAGTGTTTATAGTGGCGCCATCTTTACTTTTCAGCATTTTCCATTTCAGACCCCTAGCTGGATAATATAAATTGTTGGGGGTGTGTTGGAGGGTCGTGCGACGCCGATCATCTAGCACAGTGTTTGTGCTATTAACACTTGTTATGTCTGCTAGCAAGAGATTTAGCCTACCTCATTTTCTTCTATTCCTTAGTTATTGCTTAAGTTTTACGTTTTACTCTCTTCTAAACACAAAACAAACCTAGCCTAACGTACCCCCCCTCCCCCCTTCCCTTCGCCACAGGAACGCCGTCAGATCAAAGAACTGAAGAAGGAGCTGCAGAGGGGTCGTTTGCAGTCCAGGAGCCATCGGTCGGACCTGCTGGAGGAGGAGGTGGAGAGGCAGAAGGAGAGAGCGGAGGAGCATGCAAAGAAGGCGGCGTTCCACAGGGAGGGCATGGAGAGCCACCGCAGAGAATGGGAACGCCACCTCAGCAGGATCGAATACCACAACGAGAAGGAGAGGGTATTGAGGGAGAAGATAGAGAGGATCAAGGAAGAAAATGAGGAGAAAGAGGAGGAGGAGGAGGAGTAAGGGACAGTTTATTAGAATCGAGTATCACTATGGGAGAAGGAAAAGGTGTTGAGGGAGAAGATAGAGAGGATCAAGGAGGAAAAAGAGGAAGAGGAGGAGTAATAGGGAGGGAGTTGAGGGTGAGGAATAAAGAGGAAAAAGAGGAGGATGAGGAGTGATATGAGAGCTTCTTAGGTTCGAATACCATAAAGAGGAGGAAGAAAGGGAGTTCAAGTAGATTGGAGGGAATTAAAAACGACAAAGAGAATCAAGAAGAGTGATTGGATACCTTCTTTGGGGGTTAAATGTTACAGGGAGAAGGATTAAGGGGATTTAGGTAGAAAGTGAAGAGGATCAAGAAGGGATAGGAGGATCAAGGGTGATGTGACATATGTTCTTAGGTTCTAATACCACAGCGAGAAGGAAAGGGTGTTGAGGGGGAAGATGGAGAGGATTAAGGAGGAAAAGGAGAAGGGTGCGGAGTAATATAATGAGTTAAGGACGAAGAGGAGGAAGAGGAGTTGGTTTACTTATCATTTCGTTGTGTTTATTAATTAAGTCATTTCGTTATTAAGTAAAATGTAAAATTGCATGAGTGGCTGCATGGTAAGCTTTCTTTTCTTTCTTTATCATTTAAGCAACAAAAAGGAAAAAAAATAGTTGCTTTAAAGATTAACTCCTCTGCTAAGTAAAAAAATATTCTTGATTTTTTAAGGAAACAGAAGAACATACGATTTATGATTATATTCTGTATATTTTTGTACCGCAAGAGCTGATTGCCTTTAATAAAAATACAATAGTACTGAAAGGGTCGTTTTATGCCCTTTCTTTCCTCTTTCTTCCTCCTTGCCACTCACCCTGCAGTGACCCGCCTGGTGCGAAAAGCCTCCCAAACTCACTCAGCGAGGGGGGTAGGCCTACCTCTGGGCGACTGGTTAAGGAGTTGCTTTCTCACCTAGCCGGTCGCGGGTTCGCTCCTCGGCGCCGGGAAAACCATATCCGGCTCCCGGCGAATTTGTGCGGCCCAGCAAGGATCGCCGACTCACAGTGGCTCCCGGCCATGGGCGTCCGCAGAAAAAAATGCAGGGGGGGGCAATGTTGTCCTGACTCCTGAGATTGCTGTCCTGGGGGAGGGGTCTGAGGGGAGGGGGTGTCCCCCTCCCCGTTGGAAAAATTTTTGCTCCCAGGAAAGAGCTTAGATGCAAAATGGTGGCACTTTTTCATCTGACAGAGTAGCTCAGTTACATTTTCTCCGGTAGAGAAAATTGAAGAAAAACAAATATTTCGGAAAAATTATTTTACAACTACATTATTCTATCAATTAAGAATTAACTCTACATGAACCAATCAGACTGGGAGATGTTCAGAGCTCAGGCCTTCAGGTCATTGACAAGTTCGGAAGAGATCCTCGACGGCTCCAGTTCCTGTTCCGAGAGTAATAACCTGGCCTAGCTGAATGAACTGTTGAGTAATCTTTGTTTTTTTATTCATTTTGCATTTTCCAAGTAATTTTTTTCAAAATTTTCAATTTGTGTTCCGAGAGTAGTAATCTACTCTAACTGAATGAACTGGTGAGAAATGTTTATGTTCTTTTATTCATTTTGTATTTTCCATGTAATTTTTTCAATTTTTTTATTTTCCAGGGGGGGGCAAATGCCCCCCCTTGCCCCCCCCTGCGGACGCCCATGGCTTATACATGCGTGTATGCACCTGATAGGTCCCCTGCGCACTATTATCCAGATTCAGATCCACCTACCATCGCTATCCATGAATTTATTTAAACTTTCTTTTTCAGAGTGCCTATCATATTGGCACTCACCACATGACTGCCAAGCCTGATCCACTCATCCACCATTCTGTTGGTATTGTTACGCCAGGGGGTATGTTTTTATGTGTATTTGTGTTATTTGTGTGTGTGTGGGGGTGCTAGTTTGTGGCGCGGAGGGCTGTTGTGGCGTAACAATATATAAACCAATTCTTTCCCATTACTACATGTTTGCCTTCCGAAATAAACACACAACAAACCTAACCTAACGTACCCGCTCCCTTCCCTTCGCCACAGGAACATCGTCAGATAAAAGAACTGAAGAAGGAGCTGCAGAGGGGTTTATTAACATGTGTTGGATTTAGCTCTGGCGTGTTTGTGATCCCATTCTATACTTACCTCTCTTTACTGTAAGGCGTCTCCTCTCCTGAACCTGCCGCTCCATCTTGGACACCACCTTCGGAGACGCCCTTCACCTCCATGGCTGTCAGTGCCCTTAGTCCCCTCCATGCAGCTCTCCCGTGCACACCCTCCCTCCAAGACAACAACAACAACATTATTCGACTAAGAACTTGATGTCATATTATTTTATTTTATAGTAACAAGTTTTTATCAGTGAATTACGATGGCACTCTGCAAGCTGGCCTGTGATTGGCTGAGGCTGCCCCGCCCTTGAGATCGCGGCCTGTGATTGGCTGGCGCGTGGCTGGCCGGCGAGCCTTGACACTAGGGCTGCCACGATATCGTACTCAACAAACTAAATTTCCCCATTTCTAACGCATAATGACTTCATAAAACAATCTATAATTAACACGTTTAGCAATAAATATAAACAGATATCGTTAGTTTTGGGGGTGGGACATTTTTTAGCTTGAAATTATGAAAAATGAGAAGCTGAGTACGACAATCTGGCACCACTGCTTGACACCACTTGTAAACAAACATGGAGGCAGAGAGGAACCCCGGCATGTCCCTGGGTGAGATTCTGTCCCCTTCTTTTATGTTTTAAGAGGAGATTAACTACTGTCACTCTCTGTATTATTGGGTTAAGGGTTTGGGTTAATTAATATGTGTTGGATTTAGCTCTAGCGTGTTTGTTAAGGGTTAATTTGTAAGGTTTTATGATGTCACTTATCTCCTGGTTATGTAAAGAGTTCAGCCAGGTCGTATTATTTCCATTTCTCCTCCTCCTCCATTTTCCTCCCCATTTAACCCTTTCCATACAGTATAGAAAGGGTTAAGAGGAAAGGGAAGAGTATTAATCCTCTTGTAAACCTCTTACGGTAATCATCTGCTAACCTCTTAATCCTCTTCTAAACTTCTAAATCCTCTTCTAAACCTCTTACTCCTCTTTTAAACCTCTTAATCCTCTTTTAAACCTCTTAATCCTCTTCTGAACCTCTTAATCCTCTTCTGAACCTCTTAATCCTCTTCCAAACCTCTTAATCCTCTTCCATTTCTTCTTAAGAGGTTTATAACAGGATTGAGAGGAAATGGGAGAGTTTTAGAAGAGAATTAAGGTAACAGCTCAAGGGCAAAAAAAAGAAAACAATAATGAAAAAAAAAAAAAGCCCACAAATCAGTCCTATAAAAAGAGTTAAGAGGAGTGTCCTAAAGAGAGGTCATCTTCAGGAGGAGAGATGCCCTGATACCCTCCTCTTGAAAGAGTTCAAGTCATAGGCAGGAGGAAATACAGATAAAGAAAGATTGTTCTAGAGTACACATGCATGCCTTAAAGGGCTATTACACTGCAAATTTTCCGTGGATCATCAGTCAAACCACGATTTCCGCTGGCGTGGTTCTCATATTTCCGTGGTTTTCTGACGTGTCCACGATCTTTCAAAGCTACGGTAGATTTCACCGAAGGACGACGGTATTACCCACCATCATCATCATCAGCAATAACAAGAAACAAATGGGAACCACGCCAGCGGAAATTGTGGTTTGACTGAAGATCCACAGAAAATTTGCCCAGTGAAATAGCCCCTTAAGACTATCCACATGTTATCCTGAAGACCACGGAAAATTTGCCCAGTGAAATAGCCCCTTAAGACTACCCACATGCTATCCTGAAGACCATGGAAAATTTGCCCAGTGAAATAGCCCCTTAAGACTATCCACATGCTATCCTGAAGACCACGGAAAATTTGCCCAGTGAAATAGCCCCTTAAGACTATCCACATGCTATCCTGAAGACCAAGGAAAATTTGCCCAGTGAAATAGCACCTTAAGACTATCCACATGCTATCCTGAAGACCACGGAAAAATATGCCCAGTGAAATAGCCCCTTAAGACTATCCACATGCTATCCTGAAGACCACGGAAAATTTGCCCAGTGAAATAGCCCCTTAAGACTACCCACATGCTATCCTGAAGACCATGGAAAATTTGCCCAGTGTAATAGCCCCTTAAGACTATCCACATGTTATCCTGAAGACCACGGAAAATTTGCCCAGTGAAATAGCCCCTTAAGACTATCCACATGCTATCCTGAAGACCATGGAAAATTTGCCCAGTGAAATAGCCCCTTAAGACTATCCACATGCTATCCTGAAGACCACGGAAAATTTGCCCAGTGTAATAGCCCCTTTAGCTAATTAAATCAAAACTAACTTTACTAAATCTAACCTAATCCGTCATAATTCTCCTCCATTCACTTTTATTCACTATATATCTTGTTCTCTCCTCTCCACCCCAGACCTGGCATGGGTGAATGGAGTGCAGATCAACCTCCCGTCGGTGAAGCGCCGCGCCGAGACGATGGGCACACGGCGCACTGTCAAGAAGCAGTGGCAGGCGGCCTGGCTCCTGCGTGCCGTGACCTGCATAGACCTGACCACCCTGGCAGGTACGGGAAGGGAGATGGCTTTGGTAGTAATAACTGTGATCATTATATTCTTTTTCCATTTTTGTGAGCAGGTTCTGGTAATTTTTCTTCCTCATCTCTTGTTCTTACTCTTATTTCTCTCCTTATTCACCCCTTTCTTTCTCACACTCCAGAGGCAACAATTAAAATATATATGATACAGCAACCTCACATTCACCTGGTCATTATATTTTTTTTTGCCATTTTTGTGAGTGGGTTCTGGTACTTTTTCTTCTGCCTCATCTCTTATTCTTACTCTTATTTCTCTCCTTCTTCACCCCTTTCTTTCTCACACTCCAGAGGCAACAATTAAAATACCAATGATGCAGCGACCTCACTCCTATGGGTGGTTTAGTGAACGAAATAAATATTACCGCAGAAATGAGTAACTTCCAAAAGAAATAGCAAGATGGGAACACATAACCCCCTTCACCCGATCCTCCTTTCCCCCACAGGCGATGACACAGACGCCAATGTACAGCGGCTGTGTCACAAGGCAGCCCGGCCGGTGCGACACGATATCCTGAGCCAGCTGGGCATGGCGGACGCAGAGATCCGGTGCGGGGCCGTGTGTGTGTACCCCGCCCGCGTGAAGGGTGCTGTCAAGACCCTGGAGAAGATTGGCGTGGATTTACCAGTGGCTGCGGGTGAGTGGGGGTGGGGGGGGGGTATGGGTGCTAATGTATTTTTTCCTCCCCTTCCCTTTACCTTACCTTACCTAACCTTGCCCTCACCTGCCCTTTCCCTTACCTTGCCTTGCCTTCCTTTTCCTTTCCTTACCTTGCCTTGCCTTCCTTTTCCTTTCCTTACCTTACCTTACCTAACCTTGCCCTCACCTGCCCTTTCCCTTACCTTGCCTTGCCTTCCTTTTCCTTTCCTTACCTAACCTTGCCCTCACTTGCCCTTTCCCTTACCTTGCCTTGCCTTGCCTTCCTTTTCCTTACCTTACCTAACCTTGTCCTCACCTGCCCTTTCCCTTACCTTGCCTTGCCTTGCCTTCCTTTTCCTTACCTTACCTTACCTAACCTTGCCCTCACCTGCCCTTTCCCTTACCTTGCCTTGCCTTCCTTTTCCTTTCCTTACCTAACCTTGCCCTCACCTGCCCTTTTCCTTACCTTGCCTTGCCTTCCTTTTCCTTTCCTTATCTTACCTTACCTAACCTTGCCCTCACCTGCCCTTTCCCTTACCTTGCCTTGCCTTGCCCTCCTTTTCCTTGCCTTATCTTACCTTACCTAACCTTGCCCTCACCTGCCCTTTCCCTTACCTTACCTTGCCTTCCTTTTCCTTTCCCTACCTTACCTTACCTAACTTACCTTCCCTTACTATCATTAGGTTAGTTTGGGCCTAATATTCCTTTTGAGAACTTGGTAAGGTATGTGTGGCTTTTTCTTTTTTCACTAATTGTAATACTTGTAAAAATATGTGTAAAGAAAACAATAAATTCAAAAATAAACGGAAAATTCACTTCTTTTTTTCTCTTGTGGGTTTTTTTCTATTTTTTTCAGTTTTCTCTTACATTAATACTTATTTATTTTTTCACTAATTGTAATACTCGTGAAAATATGTGTAAAGGAAACAATAAATTCAAAAATAAACGGAAAATTCACTTCTTTCTCTTTTCAGTGTTTTTTTGTTCCTTTTTTTTCATTTTTCTCTTATTTTGATACTTTTCTTTTTTTCACTAATTGTAACACTTGTGAAAAAATGTGTAAAGAAAACAATAAATTCAAAAATAAACGGAAAATTCACTTCTTTCTCTCTTTTCAGTGTTTCTTTGTTCCTTTTTTTTCATTTTTCTCTGATTTTAATACTTTTCTTTTTTCACTAATTGTAATACTTGTGAAAAAATGTGTAAAGAAAACAATAAATAAAAAATAAATGCAAAATTCTTTTCTTTTTCTCTTTTCAGTGTTTTTTCGTTCCTTTTTTTTCATTTTTCTCTTATTTTAATACTTTTCTTTTTTCACTAATTGTAATACTTGTGAAAAAATGTGTAAAGAAAACAATAAATTAAAAAATAAACGGAAAATTCACTTCTTTCTCTCTTTTCAGTGTTTCTTTGTTCCTTTTTTTTCATTTTTCTCTGATTTTAATACTTTTCTTTTTTTCACTAATTGTAATACCTGTGAAAAAATGTGTAAAGAAAACAATAAATTCAAAAATAAACGGAAAATTCACTTCTTTCTCTCTTTTCAGTGTTTCTTTGTTCCTTTTTCCATCTTTTTTTTCATATTTTCTCTTACTGTAATACTTAGCCACATACTACATTAATCATCTTTTACTTCATCTTTACTGTAAAAATAATAATAATAAATACAAAAAACAAAATCCACCTCTCGTATTTATTTATTTATTTTCTTTCCAGTGGCGACAGGCTTCCCCTCTGGCCAGTTCCACCTCAAGACCCGACTGAAGGAGATTAAGCTTACAGTGGCTGACGGGGCGAGGGAGATAGACATTGTGATCAACAGGGAGATGGCCCTTAACAACAACTGGCAGGGTGGGTGAGAGAGAGGAAGGGAGGGTAGAACTGGCAGGGTCGGTGAGGGAAGGAAAAAGGGAGGGTAGAACTGGCAGGGTGAGTGAGGGAGAGGAAGGGAGGGTAGAACTGGCAGGGTGGGGGAGGGAGAGGAAGGGAGGGTAGAACTGGCAGGGTGAGTGAGGGAGAGGAAGGGAGGGGAAGAACTGACAGGGTGATTGAGGGAGGGAAGAACTGGCAGGGTGAGGGAGGAAATAAGGGAGAGAAGAACTGGCAGGGTAAGTTAGGGAGAAAGGGAAGGGAAAAAAAGGCAGAAACAGGCAGGAAGGGTAAGAAATGAAGGGACAGACAGTTTTTACCTAGTTGTAGTTTTATGGGGCCTGGGCTTAACCTCGTGTGGTCCCATCTCGATATCTGTATTTATCCTGTTTTTCCTTAAAGTTATGCACACGATATCTGTATTTATCCAGTTTTTCCTTAAAGTTATGCACACGATATCTGTATTTATCCAGATTTTCCTTAAAGTTGTGCACACGATATCTGTATTTATCCAGATTTTCCTTAAAGTTGTGCACACGATATCTGTATTTATCCAGATTTTCCTTAAAGTTATGCACACGATATCTGTATTTATCCAGTTTTTCCTTAAGGTTATGCACACGATATCTGTATTTATCCAGTTTTTCCTTAAAGTTGTGCACACGATATCTGTATTTATCCAGTTTTTCCTTAAAGTTATGCACACGATATCTGTATTTATCCAGATTTTCCTTAAAGTTGTGCACACGATATTTGTATTTGTCCAGATTTTCCTTAAAGTTGTGCACACGATATCTGTATTTATCCAGATTTCCCTTAAAGTTATGCACACGATATCTGTATTTATCCAGATTTTCCTTAAAGTTATGCACACGATATCTGTATTTATCCAGTTTTTCCTTAAAGTTATGCACACGATATCTGTATTTATCCAGTTTTTCCTTAAAGTTATGCACACGATATCTGTATTTATCCAGTTTTTCCTTAAAGTTATGCACACGATATCTGTATTTATCCAGATTTTCCTTAAAGTTATGCACACTCTTCGCCGATACTACATCCTCACTTAGTCTGTTCCAAGCCTCTATATTTCTTTGTGGGAAGCTATATTTCTCTATGTCTCTCAAGCATCTTCCTTTCCTCAATTTTTTACTGAGGAAAGGAAGATGCTCGAGAGACAAAGAAATATAGCTTCCCGCAAAGAAACATAGAGGCTTGGAACAGACTAAGTGAGGATGTAGTATCGACAGGGAATGGAAAAGGTTGATCAGTCACAGAGAATGAAAACAATTGACAAAACATTCATTCTATACCGTAAAAAAAAATATAAACAATCACACCCTTCACCCCATACACTTTAATCTCACCCCAGTCCGCCGCCACCCCATACAGGACTCTACGACGAGCTTGTGGCGATGCGTAAGGCGTGCGGCAAGGCTCACATGAAGGCGATTCTGGCGGTGGGCGAGCTTGGGTCCATGACGAGGGTATATCGCGCGTCCTTGGTAGCGATGATGGCAGGCGCGGACTTCATCAAGACGTCCACGGGCAAGGAGGGAGTCAACGCTATCCTCCCTGTTGGTCTTGTCATGTGCCGCGCCATCCGAGAGTACCATCAGCGGACTGGGGTCAAGGTATGGTTGTGATGGTGGTGGTGTTTTTGCGACCGTTACTAACAGAGGAGAAGGAGGAGGAGGAGGGAAGGAGGAGGAAATAGTGAAGTTGGAGAAGAAAAATGAGGAAGAGGAGGAGGAGGAGGAAGAAAGAGAAATAGACACAAACATATAGACAAATTTTTCTTTTTCTTTTTTTCCCCTCGAGCCGTTTCCTGTAAAAAAACAAAACTTACCCCAGACTAACGCTTCTCTCTCTGGGTCTTGGCAGGTTGGGTTCAAGCCGGCGGGGGGCATCCGGCAGGCCAAGGATGCGCTGGTGTGGCTCAGCTTGATCAAGGAGGAGCTCGGTGATGCCTGGCTCAATAACCATATGTTCAGGTGTGTACGTGTGTGTGTGTGTGTGTGTGTGTTTTCTTAGTAATAGTCTGTAAGTAGCTAAGTTTTTTTCTCTCTGAATGTAAAAGTAATTAAATTCTCGATAGCTGTTTGTATAAGTTCATTTTTTGTGTTGTAGTTAACCCTTGATATGTCTGTTCCTCTCTTTCTCTTTTTCCTCCTCCTCCTCCTCCTCCTCGTCCTTTTGTGATGTCTCTTCTCCTCTTCCTCTTTCCTCCTCCTCCTCCTCTTCTTCTTCTTTCTCCAATTCCACCTTGGTATCTTCATTCTATACCCCAACTTCTTCTCTTCAATATTCTCTGCCTCTTGCTCCTCCTCCTCCTCTTCCTTTTGTGATGTCTCTTCTCCTCTTCCTCTTTCCTCCTCCTTCTCCTCTTCTTTCTGTGATATGTCTCTTCTCCTCTTCCTCTTTCCTCCTCCTCCTCCTCCTCTTCTTCTTTCTCCAATTCCACCTTGGTATCTTCATTCTATACCCCAACTTCTTCTCTTCAATGTTCTCCTCCTCCTCCTCCTCCTCCTCCACCTCCTCCTCTTCACCGCCACACAGGATCGGTGCCTCGGGCCTGCTGGGGGACATTGAGCGCCAACTCTTCCACCATGTGTACGGCCGTTACGCTGCCGGCTCAGAGCTGCCCATGGCCTAGAGGTGGACTACACACTGGGGCTGACAACGGCTGGGTGCTCGGTGCTAAGACTATAAAAATGTTAGATGGATAGATAATTGTGGGAAAAGTTAACATTCCTTAGAGTAGCGGGCTTTTCTTTTATTATTGTTTCCTTTTTTTTGTGCCCTTGAGCTGTCTCCTTTGCTGTAAAAAAAAAAATTAATTCAGTCCCTTGTAAGTTGATTGTTTGGGCATCTTTAGTGAGTGCTTCTTCCATGTCTTTCCTTTCCATCTTCTTTCGTCTCCTTCCTTATCTTTGCATTATCATTTATCTCCTTTCCCCCTTCTCCTTCCTCCTTTTCAGTTTTCTTTTATCTCCCTTTTCTTCATGCCCTCAACTCCTCACATCCATATCACTCTTATTTCATTTTTCTTGTCCCTCCTCCTCCTCCTCCTCCTCTTCTTCCTTCCATTAACCCGGTAGCAGCGTGAATCATGTTTGTTAATGGTCCCCCCAAGTGAGAAAAATGAGAAAAAATCACCCCCGACACAAACCATTTCTTAATGTATACCAAAGCATTTGTGATCAGTTTATGCATCATTTATTTTGGGGGGTTTAAATCATAGCAAAAATTTGGCCCGTCGCTGCTACCGGGTTAACTCTCTCTCTTCCTCTTCCTCCTGAGTGTAGTGCCAAGGTTGTAAAAAATAATGGGTGTTAAATTTCACAAAAGAATTATCAAAGTGCAAAGACTGGTGAATACATTAGCTAATATCACTACCATATGCTGAGACAAACAGAAAAAATAAATAAGGTTGAGGTAAACAAAGGAAGATTTCACCCAAGTCTTGGTCTGAAGTCTTCGTAAAGGAGGACTGGTGGTGGTGGTGATGGTGGTGTTGCCTTTGTTTGTGTAGGTTAAGTTAGTGTGTTATCCTTGCATGCTTTTGTCCATGACCGTAATGTTCCTATGTGCCAAGTGTCTGTTGCTCAAGTATCTGTAATATGTGCTTCTGTGTTGGTTTGTGATGGTAACGCCTCTGTGGTCAGCGTGCCTGTGTGTGAATCCCGGCCTGGGCAGACACCATGTACCCCAGCCGCCCCACCCAGCTGTTCATCCCTCCTTTTGAATTGATAAATGTTTACCTGGGGACACCTGGGGAAGGTACTGTAAACTGTGGTAACCCGGATGTCACACTGGCCCGGGGTGATGGGTTCCCTTCCACCACAGGCTGAAGTACCCAAATGAACATTAAGGCCATGAATAGCTTTGGCATATGCCCCTGACTTTGTTTTAACCTGATAGCAGCGACGGGGCAAATTTGTGTCTTTACCGTGTACCAGCAACGGGCCAAATTTGTGCCTTTACTGTGTAGCAGCCATGGGCCAAATTTGTGTCTTTACCGTGTACCAGTGATGGGCCAAATTTGTGTCTTTGCCGTGTACCAGTGATGGGCCAAATTTGTGCCTTTACCGTGTAGCAGCCATGGGCCAAATTTGTGTCTTTACCGTGTACCAGCAACAGGCCAAATTTGTGCCTTTATTGTGTAGCAGCGATGGGCCAAATTTGTGTCTTTACCGTGTACCAGTGATGGGCCAAATTTGTGTCTTTACCATGTACCAGCGATGGGCCAAATCTGTGGCTTTACCGTGTACCAGCGATGGGCCAAATTTCTGCCATGACATAAGTCCCCCAAAATAGATGATGCATTAACTGATCGGAAATGCTTTGCTATATATTATGAAATGATTTGTGTGAGTGATGATTTTTTCTCATTTTTCTTGCTTAGAGGGACCATTAAGAAACATGATCCCCGCTGCTACCGGGTTAATTTCTGGGGGCGAAATGATCGAAGAAGTCAGTTTCAAGCACGAGAATTACACACAGAGTTAATATGTTCAGTAATGTGTTCATGATTCTGGTGGTATAAGTGATTTCCTGGGTGGTGTTTTGTTAAGTTTTAAGACAATCTATAAACCCTTCTTGTTATATCCTGATTCATATTATAGAAGGAAACACATATGTATATTGTACTTGAATATGCATTTTGAAACATTCCAGTGTGGTGTGTTTTATGTCTCCTCAAAGAAAGGTAGAAGATAAGATAAAAAATAAGATATGAAAAGATAGGATTGCAAATATAGAAGATAAAAAGATTGGATTAGAATATGAAGATGAAAACATAGACAAAAGAATGATAAAAAGATAAAGATAAAAGATAGGATAGCAAATATAGAAGATAAAAAAATAGATGAGAAATATTAAAGCCGAAAAAATGAAATAAAAAAATATGAAGTAAAAAGATAAGATAGAAATAGATTAAAAGATAAAGAAAATGTTTAGTGATTTTCTTTGTCTATTTCTGTCTTTGTATCTTTATGTCAATCTCTGTCTTGTCTGTTTCTCTGCCTATCTTTCTCTTTCTTTCTCTTCTGTCTTTTGTCTGTCTATCTCTTTCTATTCCCTTCCCTGCCTGTCTGTCTTTCCATTCCCTTCCCTGTCTGTCTGTCTGTGTCAATTTGTGTTTATTTCTCATTCTCTGTCTATCTGTCAATCTCCCCTTCCCTTACCTGTCTATCTATCTGTGTATATCTCTTTATCTATCTGTCTAACTTCCCTTTCCTTCCCTGTCTCTTTCTCTTTCTATATGTGTATGTCTGTCTATCTATCCCTTCCCTGTCTGTCTCCCTGTCTGTCTATCTATCTGTGTATATTTCTCTTTATCTATCTGTCTAACTTCCCTTTCCTTCCCTGTCTCTTTCTATATGTCTGTCTATCTATCCCTTCCCTCTCTGTCTGTCTGTCTCCCTGTCTGTCTATCTATCTGTATATTTCTCTTTATCTCTGTCTAACTTCCCTTTCCTTCCCTGTCTCTGTTCCTCTGTCTATATGTCTGTGTATCTATCCATCCCTTCCCTGTCTGTCTGTCTGTCTGTCTTTCTATCTCCCTGTCTGTCCATCTCTCTGTCAGGCCATACATACAAGGTACACTATAAACACATACACACTCCAGTACTTTCCTTTACTCATGGACAGCCTTACAAAAACACTCTGAAGCGACAAGCACGAGAGTGGACACACACACACACACACACACACACACACACACACACACACCTTTTGAGAATACAGGCTCCTTACGTACATACACACATACATACACAATTCACACACACACACACACACACACACACACACACAAAAAAAAAAAAAAAAAAAAAAAAAAAAAAAAACAGATGGACCCAGAAACACACACCAAAAAAACGTATGATATTATTCTGGTTTGGAGCAACATGGAGGTCAAACAGAGAGGGGATGAGCTTTGAATTTTTTTTTTTGTTCCTGCCTCCCCCCTCCTCAACCCCCCCCCTCCCCCCCAATAAAAAAGAAAAAAAAAGAAAAAAAGAATAACAGGCCTCCCCATTGTCCCAAAACTACACTTAATATCTTTTTTTTTCCCCTCATCCTTTGTGTTCCTTTTTATAATTGCCTTGGAGTGTAATTAAATTGCTATTATTATTAGTCATTACACACACACACAAGCACACACACACACATTGAGCACAAACACCAAACAAACACACAAACAGACATACACACAAACAAACACTTCCTCGTCAGTCATTCTGTCTATTCGATAAATGCATAAGAGTGAGCAAAGGTTTCGTGTGTGTGTGTGTGTGTGTGTGTGTATCTATTTGCATCATACTATTTCTGAAGATAAAATTAGTGAGTTCCTTTTTCCTCTTTTATCATCTTATTTTACTACTTCTTTCTGCTTCTTCTCCCTCCTCCTCCTGTGCTGTGTGTGTGTGTGTGTGTGTGTGTGTGTGTGTGTGTGTGCGTGTGTGTTATAATGAGCGAGTCTTCACACACAAACATCAATGGCAATTCATCGCTTATATACAAAAATTATCTAAACATACAAAATAATCAAGACATTTACCCTCCTCCTCCTCCTCCTTCCTCTTACATTATTCTCCCTTACTTATATAGTCTAGTGGTAGTTTGACAAGGCTTTTGCACCATGAACCTAACTAACCTTTGTGGCTTTGGGAAATAGTTCTTGTTAGGGCTTTCATAGAGGCTGTTGCGGGTATCTCCAAGGGTAGTTTTATGAGCCTAGTGATAGTGTGACAAGTCTTCTGTACCATGAACCTAACTAACCTACTCTATGGCTTTGGGAAATAGTTCTTGTGAGGGGTTTCATAGAGGCTGTTGTGGGTGTTTCCAAGGGTAGTGTTATGAGCCTAGTGATAGTTTGACAAGTCTTCTGTACCATGAACCTAACTAACCTTTATGGCTTTGGGAAATAGTTCTTGTTAGGGGTTTCATAGAGGTTGTTGTGGGTGTTTCCAAGGGTTGTGTTATGAGCCTAGTGATAGTTTGACAAGTCTTCTGTACCATGAACCTCAAAACCACTCATGAGAACTTGTCTAACCTCTTTTATGGCCTTGGGAAATAGTTGTTAGGGCTTTCATAGAGGTTGTTGCGGGTATCTCCAAGGGTAGTGTTATGAGTCTAGTGATAGTTTGACAAGTCTTCTGCACCATGAACAAGTAAATCCACTTATGAGAACCTACCTAACCTGTCAGTCAAAGGCTACTGAGAAAATGGACCAAGTACAGTGTGTTTAGGCAATGTGGGTGATTCTGCAGGGTATGGGGCACCTGTATAGCCTTCCCCCGTAGCTGGACGTGTGTTGCGATGTGTGTACGCCGCCCCCTCCCCCCCTAGTGAGGTATATACATGGTGATATGGGAGCGGGGGAGAGGCTTATCATATGTATACTTTCCCATGTCCTTATATTCCATGTGTGTGTGTGTGTGTGTGTGTGTGTGTGTCGCAATGAACTGCAGATTAGTTTAGTATGTGCTTTAAAGACACATTTTCTTACACACACACACACACACACACACACACACACACACACACACACACACACACACACACACACAGCATTTTCCAGTTTTTTTCTCTGTCGCAATGAACTTTAGATTAGTTTAGTATGCGCTTCAAAGACACATTTTCTTACACACACACATATATACAGCATTTCCTTGTTTTTTTCTATCTTCAAAATGATTAAGTTTATGATTGAAAATGTAACTCGCAGTCCGTTTTCTTTTTTCAAGTTGCGATTAACACCAGAGTGGGTTGGTGGTTCAGTAAGTTCCCGTAAAGTAGAATTTCTTATGTACTACATACAAAACAAACACACACACACATACACACATACACTACGACCTTACAATACTTAACATTTTCGTATTTTTTGGCACAACGAAATTATGCATGCTTACTTTTTCTCTCTCTCTTCTCGATGTTTCTGAACACACACACACACACACACTCCCCCACCCTCCCCCACCCCCCTCCACACACACCCACACACACACACACACACACCCTCCCCCACCCGCTCCCTCCCCAACCCCATCCACACACACACACACACACACGCACCCTAAACTAAACTACCGAAAGCCTCACTCAATCCCTTCTGCAGAACTCCAGAACACCCACTTTAGAGGATGCATGAACTCTGGCATCCCCATCGTCACATTCACGCCCATCTTCACCAGGGGGATCAAGGCCTCGACAGGGATGGGGTCGCACTTGGCGTAAAAGGACACCGTGTGGAGGTGAGGGAATTTCGGCATAATGGTGCGGAGGAAGGAGTTGAGGTCCGTCTCGGCAGTGTCGTACTCGCTCTCGTCAAGGAACTGGAGGTGCAGGCTGCGCAGGGAGTCCGAGGCGAGGGCGGAGAGGTCGTCCTTCATTGTCATGGTGCAGAAGAGACTCAGCGCCTGTTTGGAGAGAGGTCGAGCTTGTTATTGATCTTAAAGCGTGTGTTCTCAGATGCCTTCAGCCCTCACAAGAAATATTTCCTATGGCCACAAAGAAGATAAGTCTGGCTTTTATGAATTTTTTCACACCAATGGTGCAGAAGCCTTGTCAAACTATCACTATAATCTATTCCACCTCAGGTGACAAGTCTTACAAGAAGCCCCTCCCTATAGATGGTGTGGGAAGAGCATAGCCACTCTGTGGCTGGTGACTGGTTAGAGCTAACCTGGTGGGGGTGGGCCAAAACCTGCTGCAGAGCAGGCACTCAACAGACCTTCCTTATTTTACTCAAGTTTCTTAAGATTTGGTGTCACCTGAGGTGGAAGACTATAGGCTCATAAAACTTCTCATGAACAAAATAAAAACAAAAACAGCAAACATCTAACAATCTAACAATATGCGTGTTATGCACCTGTACAGGTGCCCTGCATGAGGAAAACACAAACACACACCTTCAAGTTATGTGCAGCCTCCAGTATGCGCTGCACCACCCTGTAGCAGCAGGGTTCTGTCGACAGGGGCGCCCAGCTGCTGTTGAGGATGGCCAGGGTGTGCAGGGTGTGGCAGGGGTGAAGCACAGTCCTGGAGGAGGAGGAAGAAGTGACGGGCTGGTAAGGGCTGCATTACATTATCAAACCCTAAACTTAACCCTGTTCCTGCAGAGTATAAAATGAGTGGTCAAAACAGACGTCAATTTTGGAAGGAGAGGCAGAAGGGAGGCCAGTTTTACAAGGAGAGGTAGAAGAGGTCATTGCCGCACCTCCACACAGCTACCCAGTAATGCACCTCCACACACACCTGCTTACTAACGAGCCCCCACACCTGTCCTCACCTGGTTCCCACCGTCCCCTTCATCTCGCCAAGCCTCATCGTCAGCGCCAGGACACAGAGTCTCGGACATAGATTGATCAGCTGGTAGATGGCACTCTCGTCGAACCACTTAGCCTCGCAGCACAGGTGGAGGCTTGTCACCCCCTCCCCCCGCGCCTTGAGAACCGGGCGGAGCGTCACTACACTGCCCACAACGGACTCCTGGTGGATCGTCTCCGCGGTGGACATCTCTATGACGAGCAACTCTAACTGGGCGGCGAGCTTGTCCATGTCCTCACGCGGCTCGTCCAGGGTGATGATGAGGTCTGCGAGGGGCGGCATGTTGACACGGAGCTCTCGGAGGTGCGGGAGATGAGCCACCACCCCCCCGCGGCGCATCTGGACGATATCGGACAGCCTGCAGTTAAGCCTCATCGCTGGTACCCTCGCGGCGTCCTCCAAGAAGGATTTGTCCGTTCCATTAACTTTCCACGGTAGGAACTCCATGTCGGCCTCCCGTAAGCGCACATTAGGGTAGAAATGTGCGAGTGTGTGGATGAACCGGTGTGTGAAATTCCAGTATAGCATGTCCACAACTTTGAGCTTAGGGAAGGATAGAGGAGGGTCAGGTCCGCCCTCCCGCCAGCACCTCAGGACGACCTCGCTGCCACGCCCGCTGAAGAAGCACTCGAACAATGGCTCCTCGCTCATGAAGACCTCCGGCTGCATGTGTGGGATGGAGAGTTCGGACAGGAGGCGACAATGACTCCCCAGCGCTGCCAGGAAGTCGTTGCTCAGCGCCCACTGGCTGATTTGGACGACCTATGGGGTGGGGACAGCATAGAGGAAAAATATGCTTAGATTCAAACAAACGAAATGGAAATACATCTACATGGAACAAAGGAAAATAAGGTTAGATTGATGTACATTGAAAAGATGATGTAGACACTGAACAATAGAAAATATGGACTCAAAAGGATTAGATTGTAAAGGAAAAATATATATACACTGCACAAGGAAAAAAGGATAGATTGATGCATATTGAAAAAAAAAATTATATACCGGTGCTGCAAAAAAAATAATGTCTCGCAACTTTTAAAGGGAAGAACAAAGGAGAGAAAAAGCGAAATAAACCTACACTAACTATAAGCACCATGACCCCATACCTGAAGGTGCGGAGCCTGCTGGACGAGACTGATGAGGAGGGGGTCGAGGTCGAGGGACTCTTCCGTGGTGTACAGCTTGAGGAGTGGGAACGGACCGAGCTGGGAGAGGATCTGGGACAGGTCCTGACACCACTCGCTGGGGGGGGAAAGAGGAGGAAGATGAAGGAGGGGTGGAGGAGAGTGAGAAGAGTGGAGTGAGAGAGTGGAAGAGGTGGAGAGAGAGTAGGAATAGGTCTTGACTCAGAAAATTCATATATGCTTCCTTACTAATGAGACTTTCTATACAACAAAGTGAGGTCATTCTTTGCTGATTTATACCATAAGATGCTGGCTATCATGTGTGTGAAGATACCCTAAACTTAACCTAACCTAACCTAACAAAACCCCAAACAGTTACTATAGCTCTTGACTCAGAAAATCCATATATGCGTCCTTACTAATGAGACTTTCTACACAACAAAGTGAGGCCATTCTTTGTTGATTTATACCATAAGATGCTGGCTATCATGTGTTTGAAGATACCCTAAACTTAACCTAACATAACCTAACAAAACCCCAAACAGTTACTATAGCTCTTGACTCAGAAAATCCATATATGCGTCCTTACTAATGAGACTTTCTACACAACAAAGTGAGGTCATTCTTTGTTGATTTATACCATAAGATGCTGGCTATCATGTGTTTGAAGATACCCTAAACTTAACCTAACATAACCTAACAAAACCCCAAATAGTCACTTTAGGTCTTGACTCAGAAAATCCATATATGCGTCCTTACTAATGAGACTTTCTACACAACAAAGTGAGGTCATTCTTTGTTGATTTATACCATAAGATGCTGGCTATCATGTGTTTGAAGATACCCTAAACTTAACCTAACCTAACCTAACAAAACCCCAAACAGTTACTATAGCTCTTGACTCAGAAAATTCATATATGCGTCCTTACTAACGAGACTTTCTATACAACAAAGTGAGGTCATTCTTTGTTGATTTATGCCATAAGATGCTGGCTACCATGTGTTTGAAGATACCCTAAACTTAACCTAACCTAACCTAACAAAACCCCAAACAGTTACTATAGCTCCTGACTCAGAAAATCCATATATGCGTCCTTACTAATGAGACTTTCTATACAACAAAGTGAGGTCATTCTTTGTTGATTTATACCATAAGATGCTGGCTATCATGTGTTTGAAGATACCCTGAACTTAACCTAACCTAACCTAACAAAACCCCAAACAGTCACTTTAGGTCTTGACTCAGAAAATCCATATATGCTTTCTTACTAATGAGACTTTCTAATCACCCCCTTACTCTCCCTAATCACCCCCTTCCTCACTTTAACCATTCCCTTCCCCTCCTATCCACCCCCTTCCTCTCCCTAACCAGCCCCATCCCTTCCCTAACCATCCCTTTCCTTTTCCATACCATCCCCTTTCTCTCTCTAACCATCCCCTTCCCTTTCCCTTTCCCTAACACTCTTCCCCTTCCCTTATTATCCCCTTCCTTACTGAACAACCCCTTCCCCTCCCTAACCATCCCTTTCCCTTTACTTTAGCATCCCCTTTCTCTCTCTAACCATCCCCTTCCCTCCCTGACTGTCCCCTTCCCTTTCCTTTTCCCTAACCAACCCTTCCCCTTCCCTTCCCTTGCGATCCCCTTCCTTACTGAGCAAACCCCTTCCCCACCCCCTTCCCCTCACCTCCATATTACATAAGCCCCCTTCCCTCCCTACAAGCCCCTTCCCTTTCCCTTTCCCTAACAAACTCTTCCCCTTCCCCTTCCCTTCCTTCCCCCTTCCTTACTGAACAAACCCCTCCCCACCCCCTTCCCCCTCACCTCCATATCACAGAAGCCCCCTTCCCTCCCTACAAGCCCCTTCCCTTTCCCTTTCCCTAACGAACTCTTCCCCTTCACCTTCCCTTCCCTTGCTATCCCCTTCCTTACTGAACAAACCCCCTCCCCACCCCCTTCCCCCTCACCTCCATATCACATAAGCCCCCTTCCCTCCCTACAAGCCCCTTCCCTTTCCCTTTCCCTAACGAACTCTTTCCCTCCCTTACTGAACAAATCCCTTTCCCACCCCCTTTCCTTCCCTTACTATCCCCTTCCTTACTGAACAAACCCCTTCCCCACCCCCTTCCCCCTCACCTCCGTATCACATAAGCCGTGTTGCCGAGCTCCATCTTTGTCTCGATACAGATCCGCAGCAGCAGGAATAGAATGAACTCCTCCTCCGTGTGCGCCGTCCAACTCAGCTGTTCGTAGGCAGCAAAGAGGTGTTGGCGCAGCACTGAGTCCATGCCCCCCAGCGCACTCGTCTCCCACCACCAGTCGCGGAACTTGCGGATCTCTTGCTGGGGGGCGGAGAGAGAGAAAAGGTGAGGTTAGTAAGTTTTCCTTTTATATTTTCATTATTTTGTTTTGTTTATGTTTACAGCAGAGGGAGCAGTCACAGGCACTCAAAAAGTACTAGGGAATAAAAGAACACAAAGATACCACTCTCGGAAAGGAAAAGTGATTGAGGATTCCATAAGATTATTCAGAAATGGTTTGAGAGGTTAGCAAAGACAAGGTTAGGTTAGGATAAGTAGAGTAAGGTTAGGTTAGGATAAGTAGAGTAAGGTTAGGTTAGGATAAGTGAAGTAAGGTTAGGTTAGGATAAGTGAAGTAAGGTTAGGTTAGGATAAGTAGAGTAAGGTTAGGTTAGGATAAGTGAAGTAAGGTTAGGTTAGGATAAGTGAAGTAAGGTTAGGTTAGGAAAAGTGAAGTAAGGTTAGGTTAGGATAAGTGAAGTAA
Organism: Eriocheir sinensis; assembly: GCF_024679095.1. Lineage (NCBI taxonomy): Eukaryota > Metazoa > Arthropoda > Malacostraca > Decapoda > Varunidae > Eriocheir > Eriocheir sinensis. The sequence continues at coordinate 2,700,529 of NC_066568.1, forward strand.
GGTTAGATTAGGATAAGTAAAGTAAGGTTAGGTTAGGATAAGTAAAGTAAGGTTAGGTTAGGATAAGCAAAGTAAGGTTAGGTTAGGATAAGTGAAGTAAGGTTAGGTTAGGATAAGTAAAGTAAGGTTAGGTTAGGATAAGTAGAGTAAGGTTAGGTTAGGATAAGTAGAGTAAGGTTAGGTTAGGATAAGTGATGTAAGGTTAGGTTAGGAAAAGTGAAGTAAGGTTAGGTTAGGATAAGTAAAGTAAGGTTAGGTTAGGATAAGTGAAGTAAGGTTAGATTAGGATAAGTGAAGTAAGGTTAGGTTAGGAAAAGTGAAGGTTAGGTTAGGATAAGTAAAGTAAGGTTAGGTTAGGATAAGTGAAGTAAGGTTAGGTTAGGATAAGTGAAGTAAGGTTAGGTTAGGAAAAGTGAAGTAAGGTTAGGTTAGGAAAAGTGAAGTAAGGTTAGGTTAGGATAAGTGAAGTAAGGTTAGGTTAGGAAAAGTGAAGTAAGGTTAGGTTAGGATAAGTGAAGTAAGGTTAGGTTAGGATAAGTAGAGTAAGGTTAGGTTAGGATAAGTAGAGTAAGGTTAGGTTAGGATAAGTAAAGTAAGGTTAGGTTAGGATAAGTAAAGTAAGGTTAGGTTAGGATAAGTAAAGTAAGGTTAGGTTAGGATAAGTAAAGTAAGGTTAGGTTAGGATAAGTAAAGTAAGGTTAGGTTAGGATAAGTAAAGTAAGGTTAGGTTAGGATAAGTAAAGTAAGGTTAGGTAAGGGTTGTGGCCAAAAAGAGAAGCACGGTAAATTTAATAAGACTTTCCTCCTCCTCCTCCTCCCACACTCACCCAGGCAGGCTTGGGCGGCGGGACAGTCATTTCATTGAGGGCGAACATCTGGCTTCTCTCCGTTGCCTTCTTCCCTTTCTTCTTCTTGTGGGGGATCTCATACTGCCAGATGTTGACGGGGTCCCACCTGGGGAAGTGAGGGGGCTGGGGTCAGGGTGGGTTTTAAAAGTGGGGAATAAGGGAAAAAATACAGAATGCAGTGTGCGGGTTGTGGCAGCAGCTAACTCTTACCCATCGGAGGGCACCTTTTGCTGTGGTACACACACACACACACACACACACACACACACACACACACACACATGGGGTTTTCAGTAAAATATAACAAAAATAGTGTTAGTTATGTCCCTTCCAAAAATATTAAGCCAAATTTTCTGAACAAACAACAAAGGTCTATAATACATGTCAATAATACACAATTTCATTTTACAACAAGTGAAGAAAAAAGAGAAGACACACATATTCTCTCTCTCTCTCTCTCTCTCTCTCTCTCTCTCTCTCTCTCTCTCTCTCTCTCTAATTCCACACACCTGTAGTGGCAGCAGTCCTCATAGTCCTCATAGGTAAGACACCTGGCCACAGACCGGGCAGCGAGGGTTGTTAGGGAGGAGGGCAGGTGGCAAGTGGGGGTCAGGGGGGTGCCAGGAGGGCGGGGCCGCGGGGGGGAGATGTCTTGTGATGGCTGTGGTGGTGGAGGTGGCGGCGGTGGTGGTGGTGGAGGTGGTGGTGGTAGGTGTTCTGTGCTCATGGTTACACATCAGCTCAGCACATCACTCCTGCGGTGCTCTGTTAGGAAGGGATGAAGGGAAGTTTAGTGCATGGCCGTGGTGGTCACTGACTTTGCATTGTCCCTGGAGCCTGTAGTGGAGGGAACCATCACCCAGGGACACAGGGCCAGGGGGACAGCCATTTTTTTTATTTTTTTTTTTACGTCTACGCCTACAGCACCGGTAGGCTTGCTTGAGGGTCCTGGATGGTGTTCGGCCCCAGCCCGTCATGGCGCAGGCAAGTGTTTATAGTGGCGCCATCGTCTCTTGGCTCATTGGTTACCACGTGTACCCTCCCCAGGGGTCCCCAGGTACACATATATCCCCCAGCCCTAAAGGGAGGATGAACAGCTGGTTGGGCCATGCAGTGACGGCCCAGGTCAGGATTTGAACCCAGGCCTGCATATTTATAGGTACAGGGATGCCAACCACCACACCGTGCAGTGATAATATTTTTATTTATTTATTTATTTATTTATTTTTTACGTTTATGCCTATAGTGCTGATAGGCTTGCTTGAGGGGCCTGGATGGTAGTCAGCCCCAGCCCGTATTGGCACAGGCAGGTGTTTATAGTGGCGCCATCTTCTCTTATAATATAAAGAATTACACCCACTTTAATAGCAAGGCATGCCCCTTCCCATCCTGCACACTTGTAGTTTATAATTCACTCTGAATAAATGAAAATGCAACAAGTTACTAGTTTTATAGAAATGTGTTACTAATTTAGCAACAATGGGTTACTGTCCTCAGCAGGGAAGGGTTATTCTCCAACAGGTGAAGCTGGGGTTGATAGCTTGTGGTTGTCAATAGATAAAGAGGCGATAGCTTACTAGTTTAATGGCAATTGAATAATGTCTTAGTGGTGATGGTTACTATATTAGCTGTGATAGATTAATACAGGGTTATGTTCTTTTCCCTTCCTGTCTATCATCGTCCTTCACTGTGTCTCGTCCTCCCGTCCTGTCTGTCTCCTGTTCCTCTTTCTCACCCTTCCTCTCTGTGTCTCTTCTTCTTTTTCTTCACTCCTCCAATTCCTTCTATTCACCCTTTCTGTTTGTCCTCCTCTTCCTATTTATCTCTCCCTTCTTATCTGTCTATTCTCCCTTCCCTCTCCCTTCCTGTCTATTCACCCTTTGTTTGTCTCCTCTCCCTTTTCTTCACTCTAATTCCTTCTATTCACCCTTTCTGTTTGTCCTCCTCTTCCTATTTATCTCTCCCTTCCTATCTGTCTATTCTCCCTTTCCTCTCCCTTCCTGTCTATTCACCCTTTGTTTGTCTCCTCTCCCTTTTCTTCACTCTAATTCCTTCTATTCATCCTTTCTGTTTGTCCTCCTCTCCCTATCTATCTCTCCCTTCTTATCAATCAACTCTCCCTTTCCTCACTCTTCCTGTCTGTCTGCTCTCCCTTTCTGTCTATTCACCCTGTTTGTCCTCCTCTCCCTTCTTATTTATATATTCTCCCTTTCCTCACCCTTCCTATCTCTCTCCCTTTCCCTCTCCCTTCTTATCAATCAGTCTCTCCCTTTCCTCACCCTTCCTGTCTATTCACCCTTTGTTTCTGTCTCCTCTTCCTTTCCTTCGCAGTTCCTCTCTTCCTTCTTCTTTCTCTTCCTGTCTTCCTCTTCCTGTTTTCTTCCTGTCTTCCTCCTGTTTGCTTCCTGTTCTGCTCCTGTTTACATACGCCAGGCAAACAAACCATCTCATTTTTACCTATTTCTCTCCTTTTTAAGCTTATCTAATCAATTTTGGGGACCTAGTTATATTCAGTTTAGTCTATTATATAATTCTGAGGGTTTATTATGCATGGGTAGTGTAGTAATTCGTAGATAATTGGTGATAATTGATTTTTACCGAGATCAAGATTGGCTATTTTCAACCTGCTAGTAAATCCTTCGTCCGAATCCGTCACAAAAGTTGCAATTTAGCTCAAAGTCGCCTAATTAATCTCTTACTGATTTTGACGTTGGAGAATAAAGTTAAAGCGTAGATTCCTTATTTTTTTTATCTCTGTTTTTGCGTAGTATAGGCTGAAAATGATCCTTGACAAGTTGTAGTTTGTTTAGCTCTATATGTCACCCCATTAATCATTTTTTTTTCACTGATTTTGACGTTGAATAATAAAGTTAATGAGTGTATTCCCTATTTTTGTACCTCTATTTAGCGTATGAATAGCTTTGGAGGCTGAAAATGATGTTAAAGTTATTAAACAAAAGATTAGCTACTCTGATCATATCCTTTAATTTACTCTATTGATATACTTTTCTTACTAATACTCTCAAACTCACCCTATTAGGCTTGGTATCTTTTTTATCCATCTATCTTGTATCTTTATTAAACCTGCAGTAATAAACTATCAAGCAATCAATCATATTTACCTTGTTTCTACTTGTTTTGTTTTCTATCTCTGCTATCTGTTTGTTATTTGTGTATCTTCCTTGGTCCATTTACTTAACTTTACTTACCTACTTAACTTATTTACTTTACTTTCTCTACTTAAACGTTCTCTATTAAACGTTTTACTTAAGTCAGAGTCGAGAGTTGAGACACGTTGGAGGCTGCCCGCGCGAAGATGTCCCTTGAATTTTGTGTTCGTATTTATGTGAATTTCGTGTCCCCAGGGGCGTGTCCTACCATGGGGGTGAGGTGGCATGGGTACGGCGCCCCCTGGAAGCTACTGATGAGGTAAGGGGACGTGTGGTCTCTTAAATTAGATGATATTGTCAATTATTTTGTTTGTTTACTTTTCTCGTCTTGTTATTTTTCTTTGTTTTTTTCATTTTTCTCTTGTTTGTGTGTTTTACCTTGTGTGTCTTCATTATTTTGTTGTTTATCTATCCACGTTATCTATCAGTTGAGTATATAGTTAGTATCTATCTATTTTTAATCTATATGTTAGTGGGGGTTAAGTTAGTGAGGGTTAATTAAGTTAGTAGGGGTTAAGTTAGTGGGGGTTAAGTTAGTGAGGGTTAAGTTAGTGGGATTGAGTTAGTAGGTTTAAGTTGGTAGAGGGGTTAGTTAGTGGGTGGTTAGTAGTGAGAGGTTGGGTTAGTGGGGTTAAGTTAGTGGGGGTTAAGTTAGTGGGGTTAAGTTGGTGAGGTGAGGGAGGTTAAGTTGGTGGGTTACAGTTCGAATTGGAGTTGGTTAAGTTAGTGGGGGTTTGGTGGGGAGATTTACGTTAGTTGGGTTAAGTTAGTGGGGGTTAAGTTAGTAGGATTACGTTATTAGGGTTAAGTTAGTGGGGGTTAAGTTAGTGGGGGTTAAGTTAGTGGGGTCAAGTTAGTGGGGGTTAAGTTAATGGGGTCAAGTTAGTGGGGGTTAAGTTATTGAGGGTTAAGTTAGTGGGGGTTATGTTAGTGGGGTTAAGTTGAGGTGGGGTTAAGTTAGTGGGTCAGAGTTAGTGGGGGTTAAAGTTGAGTGGGAGTTAAGTGGGTAGGTTTGGGGTAGGTTTGGGTTAAGTTTTGGGGGGGTTTGGGTTGATGCTGGGTTGGGTACTGTTCCAGTTTTCTATCAGTTTTTCCATCATAGAAACATTCTTCTGGCAGTCGTCGGTTCTTTTGGTTTCTGCGGTTTCTTAAACTACAAACTACGTTCCTCTAGCCGTTTATGAGAACCAATGACCCGAACCGTTCCGTTTTCTATCAGCCCTACCATGAAAACCTTCGGCTGTTCGTTCGGCTGGCGGTCATACGCCTTGTTCTGTGGCTCTGGAAATCTGGCTTTTCGTCCACTATCTCAAGCTGTCCACTACTCCATACGTTTCCGTCCTCGATGAAAACAACCATTTCCCATTTTCTACAAGACTGGCACCGCCATACTAACATACTGGTTTTGATTGTCAGTTTCTACTAAATTCTGATAAAATCTGAAGGCTGCACACAACTCTGTACGATTGATCCTCGATAAAACCATCCGTCCCAGTCCACCACGGTCACCGCCATAGAAAACTTGCGGCACCTGTTCGGCTGGCGGTATAACAGGTATCTTGTACATAAATCTCGGTTTCTACTTAAATCTCAAGCTGTCCACTAATCTATACGTTTTAGTCATCGATAAAAA
>NC_066568.1:2713679-2718679 GCF_024679095.1 Eriocheir sinensis
TCTCTCTCTCTCTCTCTCTCTCTCTCTCTCTCTCAATTCGTCTTCTTTATTCCTCTTTTTTTTTTATTCCTTTCTCCTTCCTTCTCCTCTTCTTCCTATTCTTTCCTCTTCATCTTCCTCTCTTCCCTTCTTTACTTTTCCCTTCTCTCTCTCTCTCTCTCTCTCTCTCTCTCTCTCTCTCTCTCTCTCTCTCTCTCTCTCTCTCTCTCTCTCTCTCTCAGTTTCATTATTTCTTTCTCTGTGTATCGATTTATCAATCTTTCTTCTTTTCCTTGTTTTATTTCCTTGCGTTTTGTTTTCTTAATTTCTTTTTCTTATTGTTTCACCTTTCTTTCGTTTTCTCTCTCTCTCTCTCTCTCTCTCTCTCCACACACACACACACACACTCACACACACACACACACAAGGTTTTCTGTACGTACATGTGTCTGTTTTCTTGGTGTACACAGATGTATGTTTATATTTGGGGTAGTACACATGACCTTGAAAAAATGATGTTGATAATGATAATAATAATAATAATAATAATAATAATAATAATAATAATGATAATGAAGAACAGTAAAAATAATGATAAAAGTAATTACAATCATCATCATCATCAACAACAACAAACAAACAAACAAACAAGAAATTCACAAAACTATAAGAATGAAATCTCCCCAAAAATGTCTTCCGTGAGAGAGAGAGAGAGTTATCACATTCATTCACACAGTTTCGTTTTTCTCAAATTCCTTTTTTTCCATCTCTCTCTCTCTCTCTCTCTCTCTCTCTCTCTCTCTCTCTCTCTCTCTCTCTCTCTCTCTCTCTCTCTCTCTCTCTCTCTCTCTCTCTCTCTCTCTCTCTCTCTCTCATTTCTCTTTCTCTCTCTCTCTTTCTCTTTCTTTCTTTTCTTTTCTTTTTCTTCTTTCTCTCTCTCTCTCTCTCTCTTTCTCTCTCTCTCTCTCCTTCATTCCTTCCTTTCTCTCTCTCTCTCTCTTCATTCCATCTCTCATCTCTTCATCAGCCCTCTTCCTTCTCCTCCTTCTCTCTCTCTCTTCTCTACTGGCCCCTAAGGGAGCGTTTGAGAATACACATATTTATTTGACAAGGCTTTCGTAGGAGTTCTGAGCATTTCCAGGGGTAGTTTCATGGCCCTGGTTGTAGTCTGACCCTTCTTCTGTACCGTGAACCTAAGGAAACACTCATTGGCTACACGTATTTGACAAGGATTTCGTAGGAGTTCTGAGCATTTCCAGGGATAGTTTCATGGCCCTGGTGGTAGTCTGACCCTTTCTCTGTACCGTGAACCTTAGGAAACACTCATTGGTTACACGTATTTGACAAGGCTTTCGTAGGAGTTCTGAGCATTTCCAGGGATAGTTTCATGGCCCTGGTTGTAGTCTGACACTTTCTCTGTACCGTGAACCTAAGGAAACACTCAGTGGCTACACGTATTTGACAATGATTTCGTAGGAGTTCTGAGCATTTCCAGGGGTAGTTTCATGGCCCTGGTTGTAGTATGACCCTTCTTCTGTACCGTGAACCTAAGGAAACACTCATTGGCTACACGTATTTGACAAGGATTTCGTTGGAGTTCTGAGCATTTCCAGGGGTAGTTTCATGGCCCTGGTGGTAGTCTGACCCTTCTTCTGTACCGTGAACCTAAGGAAACACTCAGTGGCTACACGTATTTGACAAGGATTTCGTAGGAGTTTTAAGCATTTCCAGGGGTAGTTTTATGGCCCTGGTGGTAGTCTGACCCTTCTTCTGTACCGTGAACCTAAGGAAACACTCATTGGCTACACGTATTTGACAGTGATTTCGTAGGAGTTCTGAGCATTTCCAGGGGTAGTTTTATGGCCCTGGTTGTAGTATGACCCTTCTTCTGTACCGTGAACCTAAGGAAACACTCATTGGCTACACGTATTTGACAATGATTTCGTAGGAGTTCTGAGCATTTCCAGGGGTAGTTCCATGGCCCTGGTGGTAGTCTGACCCTTCTTCTGTACCATGAACCTAAGGAAACACTCATTGGCTACACGTATTTGACAAGGATTTCGTAGGAGTTCTGAGCATTTCCAGGGGTAGTTTTATGGCCCTGGTGGTAGTTTGACCCTTCTTCTGTACCGTGAACCTAAGGAAACACTCATTGGCTACACGTATTTGACAAGGATTTCGTAGGAGTTTTAAGCATTTCCAGGGGTAGTTTTATGGCCCTGGTGGTAGTCTGACCCTTCTTCTGTACCGTGAACCTAAGGAAACACTCATTGGCTACACGTATTTGACAAGGATTTCGTAGGAGTTCTGAGCATTTCCAGGGATAGTTTCATGGCCCTGGTGGTAGTCTGACCCTTTCTCTGTACCGTGAACCTAAGGAAACACTCATTGGCTACACGTATTTGACAATGATTTCGTAGGAGTTCTGAGCATTTCCAGGGGTAGTTTCATGGCCCTGGTTGTAGTATGACCCTTCTTCTGTACCGTGAACCTAAGGAAACACTCATTGGCTACACGTATTTGACAATGATTTCGTAGGAGTTCTGAGCATTTCCAGGGGTAGTTTCATGGCCCTGGTGGTAGTCTGACCCTTCTTCTGTACCATGAACCTAAGGAAACACTCATTGGCTACACGTATTTGACAATGATTTCGTAGGAGTTCTGAGCATTTCCAGGGGTAGTTTCATGGCCCTGGTTGTAGTATGACCCTTCTTCTGTACCGTGAACCTAAGGAAACACTCATTGGCTACACGTATTTGACAATAATTTCGTAGGAATTCTGATAATTTCCAGGGGTAGTTTCATGACCCTGGTGGTAGTCTGACCCTTCTTCTGTACCATGAACCTAAGGAAACACTATCTAGAACCCTATTGCTCTTGTTTTCGACCTTTGGAAATTGTTGATATGAGGAAAGGAAGCGTTTTAGAATACCGACAACGCATATGGAGACATCTAGCGGCCAGTTCTTGAAATGGGAGCAAGTGTGTTTATGTATATGGGTGGATAGGGGGAGAGGAGGGGTAAGGGGGCGGCCATCTTTGTTTACGATGACGTCACAGGAAACAAATGACAGTCGATGGACGTCCGTTGATGCGTTAAAATTAGGGTTGAGTTAGTTTGTGTTTGTGTGTGTTTTTGTTTTTGTATGTTTGTTTGTTTGTTGTTGATGATGTTTGTGTTTTTCTTTTCTTTTTCTTTCTCTGTTCTTTTTCTTTCTTTTTCTTAATTTTCTTTTTCTTTTCCTTTCTTCTTGTTCTTCCTCTTCGTCTTCCTCCTCATCTTTTCTTCTTCTTCTTCTTCTTCTTCTTCTTCTTCTTCTTCTTCTTCTTCATCTTTTATTGTTATTACTATAGTTACTACTACTACTACTACTACTACTACTACTACTACTACTACTACTACTACTACTACTACTACAACTACCACAACTTCAACTACGATAACATTCTTCTTAATGATCTGACATACATATCAGAGAGAGAGAAGAGAGTGCCAAGTTTGAGAGCTGAAATAGAACAGTTTCTTGCGGCGACAGACTGGGATAAGGTATAATGAAGTGGTAGTTGTAGTAGTAGTAGTAGTAGTAGTAGTAGTAGTAGTAGTAGTAGTAGTAGTGGTAGTAGTAGTAGTAGTAGTAGTAGTAGTAGTAGTAGTAGTAGTAGTAGTAGTAAAAATAGTACCAAAGTTTGTGTTTATGTAGTAGTGACGTAAGAGAGAGAGAGAGAGAGAGAGAGAGATTATTTTTTCCTCTGTATTTTTAAACGCCTCTATTACACCCGTGAGTGAGGTAATGTCTGACTTGGCCCCCTCTCTCTCTCTCTCTCTCTCTCTCTCTCTCTCTCTCTCTCTCTCTCTCTCTCTCTCTCTCTCTCTCTCAAAAATAATGTAGTTTTATGTGTAAGATTTATGTGTTTTCTTGTATGTGTGTGTGTGTGTGTGTGTGTGTGTGTGTGTGTGTGCGCTTGACCTAGTTATTGTTACTACTACTACTACTACTACTACTACTACTACTACTACTACTACTACTACTACTACTACTTCTATTACTACTACTGCTACTCTATTTTTAACTATATTTTCCTTCTTCATATATTATTCCTTTTCTTCTCCTTTTCTTTTCTTTTCTTTTCCTTTTCCTATTTGTTCGTTTAAATCAGATCGGTAGAGTAATTGAGTCGGATCAGAACGCCAGTTTTCTCCAGGGTGAACTAAACAGATTGTATGACTGGGCGGGTAAATGGCAGATGGAGTTCAATGTAGGGAAGTGCAGTATTCTGAGTGTAGGTAGGAACAACCCCTCACATAACTATTGCTTAAATGACACTCTCATAAGCAGGTCTGGGTGCGAGAGGGATTTAGGGGTCTTAGTGAGCTCTGATCTCCGTCCAAGGGCACAATGCATTCAAGCTAGAAATCGAGCAAATAGGGTACTGGGATTTATTTCAAGGAGCGTAAGCAACAGAAGCGCAGAAGTCTTCCTCAAACTATATTTAGCATTAGTTAGACCTCATCTTGACTATGCGGTTCAGTTCTGGTCACCTTACTATAGAATGGATATCAAAATGTTAGAATCGGTGCAGAGGAGGATGACTAAGATGATTCAGGGGTTGAGAAACTTGCCATACGAGGAAAGACTCAAACAGTTAAACTTGCACTCTCTAGAAAGGCGAAGGGTGCGTGGAGACATGATCGAGGTTTATAAATGGATGAAGGGCTTTAATAAGGGAGACATTCATAAGGTTTTGTTGGTAAGAGAACCGGGTAGGACACGAAGTAATGGGTTTAAACTGGATAAATTTAGATTCAACAGAGACATAGGCAAAAATTGGTTTACTAACAGGGTGGTGGATGAGTAGAATAGGCTTAGCAGTCATGTGGTGAGTGCCAATACAATTGTCACATTAAAAAATAGACTAGATAAATTCATGGACAGCGATATTAGGTGGGGTTAGATACACGGGAGCTTAGGGTCAAAGGAGCTGCCTCGTACAGACCTGCCGCCTCTTGCAGACTCCTATGT
>NC_066568.1:2731179-2733679 GCF_024679095.1 Eriocheir sinensis
GAGAGAAGAAAGGAAGGAAAAAAAAATTAAGAAACAGAAGATGATAATTATTAAGCAAGGACATGGAGGAGAACAAATAATGAGAGAAATGTTTTTGTATTTTTTTTGCTCCTTTTTTGTATTTTTTTGTATTTTTTGGTCCTTTTATGTTTTTGTATTTTTATTTATTTTTTCTTTTTGTATTAAGGAAATAGGAAGGGAATGAAGAGAGAGGAGAAGAGGGAGAGAAGAAAAAAAACATGTATTAGATTACGAGAGAGAGGAGAAGGTGTAAGAATATTCGAGTAAAGAAAGAGAGAACGAGATGCTGGATGCTGCGTTGGGAAGATAAGGAGAGGAGAGATGCTGCGTGAGGGGAAATGGGTGAGATAAGGAAAGATGAATAGAAATGAGAAAATGTAAAAATATCCGTGAATGAAAGTAGAGGGAATGAGATAAAAGGTAACGTTTGAGAGGAAATGAAGATAAAGAGAGATAAGAGAGATAAGCGAGATGAGGAGACGAGGGATGCTGTGAGATTATTTGTTTGTGAAATGTGAAAATATCCGTGGAAGTAAAAAAAAAAAAAGAAATAAAAAGAAAGAAAGGAATGAAAGATGCCGAATAAGGAAATAAGGAAATGAAGAGAGAGATAAGAAAAGAGAAATGAAAAGATAATGAGAAAAGAAATGTTATAAAAATATTCGTGTGTAAAAGAAATGAGGAAAAAAAAGATGATTTGAAACTACTACTACTACTACTACTACTACTACTACTACTTCTGCTATTACTACTACTACTACTACTACTACTACTACTACTACCACTACTACTATGATTTCTTTCCCACATCACTGAAGATAAACACTAACTAACTAAACTAATTAACTAACGGGGGAGCATACATCAGGGGGCGCTTCACTTCATTCACCCTCCGACTCCACCCAACCCGGTCAAGCCCAGGTGTTCCCCTTCCCATTCTGTCCCCCTCCAAGGATCGGTCGAGTCACCCCATCCATGACTTGCGTGGGCGTCCCCTTGATGCCCTACGCTCCGGGATTGCCTCATACAGAAACAACCCCGGGAGTAGCGCCACGTGCCTGAACGATAATTATAACGATTGTGGTTCACGAGAAAAAATGAGGAAAAGATGTAAAGTTTGTCGCAATGTGAGTAGATATAAAAGAAGGAAAAGGAGGTGAGAATTCGGATATTATGAAATGAAAGATAGAGGGATAGATAAGGAGGTGAGAAGAGGGAGAAGTGAAGGCCTGATAAGACGGATAACATGAGGAGAGGATGCATTAGAGGAAAACTGAGAATATTATGGAATGCGATAGACAGGACTGAGGGAAAATAGAATCCGTCAATACTTCTGAGAAAAAAAAGAGTGATTCGATGGATTTTGAAAGGGAGGATGAAGATGATGTGAGGATGGAAATGAAGATGACGAGAGGTGGAGAGATGAGAAGATGAGGGATGCTGTGAAGATATGTACTGAAAATATTATGCTTCTGAGAAAAAAAAATGTTAATGATTCGATATATAATTTTGAAAGGAAGGATGAAGATGATGTTTGAAAGGAAATTAAGGTAAAGAGAGATGAAGAGAGATGAGGAGATGAGGGATGCTGTGAAGATATGTGCTGAAAATATGCTTCTGAGAAAAAAAAAATGATAATGATTCGATGTATTTTGAAAGGAAGGATGAAGATGATGTTTGAAAGGAAATTAAGATAAAGAGAGATGAAGAGAGGTAGAGAGATGAGAAAATGAGGAGATGAGGGATGCAACTTTAAAAGGGAAAAAAAAAGAATGACAATAGAAAGAGAAAAAACACACACACACACACACACACACACACACACACACACACACACACACACATACCGGTTGGAGAAAAAAAAAGTCAGAGACGTGTCAAAAATAAATTACTAATCCAAATTTATTACGTGTGTATCTGTGTGTGTGTGTGTGTGTGTGTGTGTGTGTGTGTATCAGGGCGGAGGAGGAAGATGATAGGCCCAAGATTGATGAGAGAGAGAGAGAGAGAGAGAGAGAGAGAGACGCAGGTGCAGAAAATACTAAGAACAGGTGTTGGAATATCATTTACGAAGAGAGAGAGAGAATACACTACATATTCTGACTCATATTTGCAACCTAAAAATAAACACACACACACACACACACACACACACACACACACACACACACACACACACACACACACACATCTGGAAAAAACAGGATAGAATGAAAAAAAAAACACAATGAAACAGAGGAGGAGGAGAAGGAGGAAGAAGAAGAGGAGGAGGAGGAGGAAGAAGAAGAAGAGGAGGAGGAGGAGGAGGAGGAGATGAAATGACAGAAAACAGGACACAAAGAAATTTGATAAAAAGAAGAAAAAAAACACGAAGAAGCGAAGGAGGAAATGGAGAGAAAGTGTGATAAATGAGAAACGGATAAAATGTAAAAAAAAAAAAAGAATAGAAGAGGAGGTGAGAAAATACGAGATAATTATG
>NC_066568.1:2738679-2743679 GCF_024679095.1 Eriocheir sinensis
CTCACCATCATCCCCTCTTCTTCCTCCTTATCTTCCCTTCATCGCCTTCTTCAGTAGCTCTTCTTTGTTTTCCTTAATCCTTCCCTTCCTTCTCACACCCCTTCTTCACCAGTATCCCCCAAAACAACAGTAACAACAACACCATCTCACCATCATCTCCTCTTCTTCCTCCTTATCTTCCCTTCACCGCCTTCTTCAGTAGCTCTTCTTTGTTTTCCTTAATCCTTCCCTTCCTTCTCACACATCCCTTCTTCACCAGTATCCCCCAAAACAACAATAACAACAACACCATCTCACCATCATCTCCTCTTCTTCCTCCTTATCTTCCCTTCACCGCCTTCTTCAGTAGCTCTTCTTTGTTTTCTTTAATCCTCCCTTCCTTCTCACACACCCTTCTTCACCAGTATCCCCCCAAACAACAGTAACAACAACACCATCTCACCATCTTCTCCTCTTCTTCCTTCTGATCTTCCCTTCACCGCCTTCTACATCATTGACTTTTTCCTTTTTTGCTTTCCTTCATCCTTCCATCACGTTAATTTATTCTTCATTACACTTAAAAACAACAAGAAGACTAACTCATATCCTTCTTCATCGCCTTCTACAGCAGCTCTTCTTTGTTTTCCTTAATCCATCCCCTCCTTCTCACCCCCCTTCTTCACCAGTATCCCCCAAATTCACACCAACAACAACACCATCTCACCCCGTCGCCGCCTTCCCCAGGAGTTCAGCGTGCGAGACTTGGACCAGTTTCTGTACGCGGGCCAGACTTTGGACACTGTGCTGACGCCGGCGGAGAGAGAGTTCTGCGTCAGACATGAGCTGGAGAGCCTCAGGGCCAAGCAGGAGGAGAGTCACGTGCCCGGCTACCCCGCGGTGAAGCTGTACCCCGGCCAGCCCCTGCGTGAGTGCCCAGGGGGGAGAAGGGGAAGGGAGCTGGGGGAGGAAGTGTGCTGTTACCTGCAGAAATAAGGGAAAAAATAAACCAAAAAAAAAAATGGGAAAAGGGAAAAAGGGAAACAAAAATAGACCCCCCCAAAAAAAGGAGAAAACGGAAATAAAGATTGATAAATGAATAAATAAATAAATAAATAAAGTAAATAAAAAAGGGAGCTGGGGTAGGAAGTGTGCTGTTACCTGAGGAAAGGGGAAAAAACTGGGAAAAGGGAAAAAGGGAACAAAAATAGACCCAAAAAAAGGAAAAAAAGAAAATAAAGATAAATAAATAAATAAATAGATAAATAAATAAACTAAATAAAAAAGGGGAGCAGGGGGAAAAAGGGAAAGAAGTAAAACAGTGAGTGTTATTAAGGGAAACTAACCTAATCACCACTAATGTTTTTTTTTCCCTCTTTGTCTCTCTCTACCTGTCTACATGTTTACCTGTAATTTACGTTTAACACCTGGGAGATTTAATTGGAGAGGAGTCTTAATAAGGGAGTGATTTAAAGGTATACAGGACCCAGCATTGTTACCACTTTCATTTTCATTTTCACTTTCATTTTCTCTCCCTCCACCTCCTTATCTGTCTCCACGTTTACCTGTAATTAACGTGTCTTACCTGGGAGATTTAAAGGGAAAGGTTTGTTAATAAGGGAGGGATTTTAAGGTAGGACCCAGCATTGTTACCACCTCAAGCACTTTCATTTTCTCTCCCTCCACCTCCTTACCTGTCTCCATGTTTACCTGTAATTAACGTACATAAGAGAGATTTTTCAAAGGTAGGACCCAGCATTGTTACCACCTCAAGCACTTTCATTTTCTCTCCCTCCACCTTACCTGTCTCCATGTTTACCTGTAATTAACGTACATAAGAGAGAGATTTTTTTAAAGGTAGAACCCAGCATTGTTACCACCTCAAGCACTTTCATTTTCTCTCCCTCCACCTCCTTACCTGTCTACCTTTCCACTTGTCCACCTGCAGCTAAGTGATGTGAGAAAGAGGAGAAGTACTGAGGGAGTGGATCAATTTAACTCCCATCACCATTAATCCATTACCATAACTACCTTACTTTCCCTCTCCCTCCTTTCCTCCCTCCCTTCATCTCCATATCCCCCTCTCTCACCTCCCTCCCCCGCAGTGACCGTGTACCAGGAAGAGGAGCTCGTCACGGACTTCTTCCCGCTGCACGACCGCCAGGTGCTGGAGAACCTAGCGAGCGACTGGTACAAGGCCATCTTCCAGGGCGCGCCGCTGGGTAAGTACACGACGGAGGGAGAGGAAGGGACTCGAAATGGGAGATGGATCATGTGTCACGGCCTGGGAAACTTGCCGTGTGGGGAACAGGGTGAAGCCTTAAACATTTATATTTGTATTCTTTTAGAGAAGTGAAGGGTGTTAGGAGGGAAAGGTGAAGGGTGTTAGGAGGGAAAGGTGAAGGGTGTTAGGAGGGAAAGGTGAAGGGTGTTAGGAGGGAAAGGTGAAGGGTGTTAGGAGAGAAAGGTGAAGGGTGTTAGGAGGGAAAGGTGAAGGGTGTTAGGAGGGAAAGGTGAAGGGTGTTAGGAGGGAAAGGTGGAGGGTGTTAGGAGGGAAAGGTGAAGGGTGTTAGGAGGGAAAGGTGAAGGGTGTTAGGAGGGAAAGGTGAAGGGTGTTAGGAGGGAAAGGTGAAGGGTGTTAGGAGGGAAAGGTGAAGGGTGTTAGGAGGGAAAGGTGAAGGGTGTTAGGAGGGAAAGGAAATAAAGATAGAGAAAAGTTAAAATTAAGAGGGAAATTGAACAGGAAACAAGTATAAGAAAATGATAATAAAGTAAAATGATAATAAAGCTGCTTAAAGATAAACTGAAGAAAGGGAAAAAAAATGGGAAGAGGGAAACAAGGAAACAAAAATAGACCCCCTAAAAAAAGAGGAAAACGGAAATAAAGATAAACAAATGAACAAATAGATAAATAAATAAACTGAATAAAAAAGGAACAAAAATAAACCCTCAAAATAAGGAGAAAAAGGAAATAAAATAAATAAATAAATAAATAAACTGAATAAAAAATAAACAAAAATAGACCCCCCCAAAAAGGAGAAAACGGAAATAAATAGATAAATAAATAAACTGAATAAAAAAGGAACAAAAATAGACCCCCCAAAAAAGGAGAAAACAGAAATAAAATAAATAGATAAATAAATAAACTGAATAAAAAAAGGAACAAAAATAGACCCCCCAAAAAAGGAGAAAACAGAAATAAAATAAATAGATAAATAAATAAACTGAATAAAAAAGGAACAAAAATAGACCCCCCAAAAAAGGAGAAAACAGAAATAAAATAAATAGATAAATAAATAAACTGAATAAAAAAAGGAACAAAAATAGACCCCCCAAAAAAGGAGAAAACAGAAATAAAGATAAATAAATGAATAGATAAACTGAATAAAAAAGGAACAAAAATAGACCCCCCAAAAAAGAGGAAAACGGAAATAAAGATAAACAAATGAACAAATAGATAAATAAATAAACTGAATAAAAAAGGAACAAAAATAGACCCCAAAAAAGGAGAAAACGGAAATAAAATAAATAAATAAACTAAATAAAAAGAACAAAAATAGACCCCAAAAAAGGAGAAAACGGAAATAAAATAAATAAATAAATAGATAAATAAATAAACTGAATAAAAAAGAAAACAAAAATAGACCCCCCAAAAAAGGAGAAAACAAAATTAAAGAAAAAATGGGAAACGGGAGAAAAGGGAACAAAAATAGACCCCCAAAAAAGGAAAAAAAACGGAAATTAAAATAAACAAATGAATAAATAAATAAATAAACAAAAAAACAAGGAAGCAAATAACAAAACTGAAATAAAATAAAACCAAACCAAGAAACAAGGCAAAACAAACAAACAGAGGCCCGGGATTCGAACCCCTGACCACCCCTGACCGTTGTGTTCCTTCCAGGCCAGCTCCTCCCCGCCCTGGGCCTCCCCCCCCTCCCCTTCCCCAAGAAAAAGAAAGACGACCAGCAGGAGGAGAAGCGACCTGCTGACCCCTCGCCCTACGAAGGTGACCCGCGTTGACCTACTGACCTAACCCATTGATTTGACCCCCCCCCCCCCCCTGCGGACTTACACTGACAGCCCCCCCCCTTCCCCTTCCCTTGCTGCATATGACCCTCCTCGCTCCCCCCCGTTCAAAGTTGACCCCGCGTTGTCCCTCTGACCTAACCCCTTGATTTTACCCCCCCTCCCCCCCCCCCTGCGGACTTACATTGCCCCCCCCCTTTGCTGTATATTACCCTCCCCCCCCCCCCTGCCCCCAACCTCACCGTGCAAATTTGACTCCACGTTGACCTGACCTCGTTTTGCTCGAAAGTTTGACTAATGAAAGTGATTAAAAAAAATCACTTGTTATTCTTTTGCAGTGTTTAGTTTCGCTCGTTTTCTTTTCTTTTTTTTTTGTTGTTTTTTTGCATCGTGGGTGTTTTTTTCCCCTCCGTTTTCTTGGATCCCGAGTGTTTTTGTTTTTGCGTTTTAATTCATTTTTTTTAACGGGGTAAACTACACTAAAATATTTCCGATAAGAAAATTTTTGTACTCAGAAAATTTTGCACCTAGTAACAAAATTTTACGAAAGCGACATAGTTCTCCACCGTCAAGGATTTAGAAAAGATAGTATTATAACCCTCGTGAAGGAATTTTGTTTGTGCCAAGATCCTCACTTTTTTCTGTTGGTTAATCCTTTTGAAGAATTATGATGGTTAAAAAATGTGTTTGTTTGGTGATATTTCTTTTTGTCTGTCTGTTTATAAGGTTAATGTGAAGAGATAAAGACGTGTCGCGATTTTCAGAGCACTTCATAATTTAAGTTCACCTTTTTTTATTTATTTTATTTTTTTTTAGATTCTGTTTATGGACAAAATATAAAGAAAAGTAAAAAAAAAAATCACATTCCTGGAAAAAAAACTGTGTGTGTGTGTGTGTGTGTGTGTGAGAGAGAGAGAGAGAGAGAGAGAGAGAGAGAGGTTATCATTTTCTTCTTCCTTTCAATTCTTTTCATTTCTCTTCTTCATTTTCATCAC
>NC_066568.1:2751179-2753679 GCF_024679095.1 Eriocheir sinensis
GGGTGAGTACGATAATCCGGCAACGCTGGTGTGGGTGGGTGTGGAAGGGATGTGGAGGAGGGTGAGTAGTGTGGAATGAATAGGGAGATGAATGCAGGAGGTTTGAAGTGGAAGATGTGAAGTGTGGAAGAGGAGTGGAAGAGAGAAGGAAGGAGTGTGGAAGAAGGAATGTGGAGTGAATTGGAGAGAGGAAGAAGGAAGTGGAGTATATGAAAGGACGGTTTGAAGTGGAAGGTGTGGAATGTGGAAGAGGAATGGAAAAAGGAAGGAGTGTGGAAGAGGAATGGAAGAACTGGAAGAAATAGAGTGGAAGAAGGAAATGGAGTAAAAATGAAAGTTGTGGAATGTGAAATGGAAAAGGAAAACAAGAAGTGGAATGAAAGAATGTGGAATGATGTGGAAGGGTAGGTCATGGAAAATGTGGAAGAGATCTGGGAACATGATTAATGAGAAACAATGATGTGGAATGGAGGTAGCGATGAAGATAGAAGTGGAAGAGGGAGGAGGAGGTGGAAGAAGGAGGTGGAGGAGGAGCAATTTAAGTCGTGGAAGTGAGGTGCATAATGTGGAGGAGGAGGTGGAAGAAGAAGAAGAAGAAGAAGAAGAAGAAGATGTAGGATGAGTGGAATGATATATTAGGTACAGGAGGAGGAGGAGGAGGAGGAGGAGGAGGAGGAGGAACATGCAAGGACGAACGTGGTGAGTGGAAGGAATTAAAATAGTGATAATGATGAGGAGGAGGAGGTGGAGGAGGTGGAAGAGGAGGAGGAGGAGGAGGAGGAGGAGGAGTGGATGGAAGTGGAATGCGGGAGAGGAAATGGAGAACGGAGGAAAAGTGAGAGGATATTATGTGTGGAGGAGGAGGAGGTGGAGGAGGAGGTGGAGGAGGAGGAGGAGGAGGAGGAGGAGGAGATAGAAAAACCAAGAAAGGGAAATACACACACACACACACACACACACACACACACACACACACACACACACACACACACACACACACACACACACACACACACACTTTCCTCCCCTTTCCTCTTTTTGAACCCCTTTTCTCATCCCTAATCCCCTTTCCCCTTATTCTAATCTCTCTTGCTCTTTAATCCTTTTTCTTCTTCTTCTAATCCCTTTCCTCTTCTTCTAATCCCTTTCCTCTTCTCCAAATCCCTTTACCCCATATTCCAATCCCCTTTCTTCCTCTTCAATCCCTTTCGTCCTCTTTAATCTCTCCTCTTCTTTAAATCCCTTAACCCCTTATTCTAATCCCCTCTCTTCCTCTTCATTCCTTTTCTTATTCTGATCCCTTTCCTCTTCTTCAAATCCCTTTACCCTTTATTCTAATCCCCTTTCTTCCTCTTCAATCCCTTTCCCTCACTTCAATCCCTTTCCTCCTCTCTGAACCCCTTTACTCCCCTCTCTTTCCCAGCATCCTACCCCCCACATACACCATCCAACCCCCATCTCCTCACACCTCCTCCCAACACCCCTTTCAACCCTTCTCTATCTCTCTCCCCAGCTTTGTAAGAGGCACCATCCAACCCCCTTCTGCTGACACCTCCCCTTTCACCCCTTCTCTCTCTCTCCCCAGCTTTGGAAGAGGCGGTGTGCTGGCCTGGCGTATAGCTGGGGGACGCTGCTTCACCACGGACACCAGCATGCCACCAGGCCGGGTTTCAGAGGACGCATGACTCAGCACCCAGTTACCGGCAGATACGAGCCTTACTACCCTGAATGGAAAACCCGCAGCAAGGTGAGCGGCGAGGGGAAGGGTGGGGATGGGAGGGATTGAGGGATGGGAGGGGATGGAAGGGGATGAACCTAGCCTAACCTAATGCAGCAAGGTCAGGGGAAGGGTGGGGATGGGAGGATTGGGGATGGAAGGAGATGGAAGGGTATTGGGGATGGGTGGGGATGGAAGGGGATTAACCTAACCTAACCTAATGCAGCAAGGTGAGGGGAAGGGTGGGGATGGGAGGATTGGGGTTGGGAGGGGATGGAAGGGGATGGGGGATGGAAGGGGATGAACCTAGCCTAACCTAATGCAGCAAGGTGAAGGGAAGGGTGGGGATGGGAGGGATTGGGGATGGAAGGGGATTGGGGATGGGAGGGATGGAAGGATGAACCTAGACTAACCTAATGCAGCAAGGTGAGGGGAAGGGTGGGGATGGAAGGGGATTGGGGATGGGAGGGGAGTGGGGCTGGGAGGGGATTGGGGAGGGGAGGGATTGGGGATGGGAGGGATTGGGGATGGGAGGGGATGGAAGGATGAACCTAGCCTAACCTAATGCAGCAAGGTGAGGGGAAGGGTGGGGATGGGAGGGGATTGGGGATGGGAGGGGATGGAAGGGGATTGGGGAAGGGTGGGGATGGGAGGGGATTGGGGATGGAAGGAGATGAAAGGGGATTGGGGAGGAGGGATAGAAGGGGATTGGGGATGGAAGGAGATGGAAGGGGATTGGGGATGGAAGGGGATTAACCTAGCCTAACCTAATGCAGCAAGGTG
>NC_066568.1:2763679-2771179 GCF_024679095.1 Eriocheir sinensis
CACGCTGACCACTCAACCACCGCCTTCCCAACCTGGTTTCTTCTCCCCTTCTTACCTTCCTCTCACTCTCTCTCTCTCTCTCCCCCCCCCCAGGACTGCTACGAGGACTACCTGGAGATGTTCCTGCAGTTCGGGTACGTGTTCCTGTTCTCCTCCGTGTACCCCATGGCGGCCTTCTGGGCGGTGCTCAACAACATCCTGGAGCTGAAGACCGACGCCTTCAAGCTGTGCCGCGTGTTCCGCCGGCCCAGGGTCAAGAAGGTGGCCTCCATCGGGGTCTGGCAGGTGAGGGGCAAGGGTGAAGGGAAGGGAGAGTTTGAAATGTCACTCTGTTCTTCGGGGTTATTTTACCTGTTTATTTCATCACTCACCATCATCATCACCCACCTTTCATCACCACCACCACCACCTTCATCACCACCATCACCACCAATAACAACAACTCCACTGAACACCATTTACCATCACTGCCAACCACTATCACCACCCCCACCCCCTCCCCCCCCTTCCCCCCCTCCCCCCCAGTTCGCCGCGTACTTTGCCTTGCCTCTCACCCCCCACCCCTCCCCCAGTTCGCCGCGTGCTGTTGCCTCCTCCCCCCCAACCCCCCTTCTCCCCCCGTTCGCCGCGGAGGTCCTGGGCCAGCTTTTTGGCTAGTAGTGGTTTCTTGGAGGCACAGTATAACATTGCTACTTTTTACTACTACCCCACTCCAGGGCGCCTTCGAGTTGCTGGGGGCCATGGCTGTAATGACGAACTGCGCCCTGCTCTGCCTGTCCCCCCGCGTGCGCCCCCTGGCCCCCAGCGCTTCCCCCGTGGAATGGGTGCTTCTCTTCGTCCTCTTGGAGCACCTCATCCTGGCCGCCAAGATGTGCCTCATGTGGGTGGTGCCGAACCAGCCGGCGTGGGTGCGTCAGGCCCTGGAGAAGGTGTCCTATCAAGCGAAACTGGCCCTGCGGAATGTGGTAGGGGGGTGATGAGGGGTGTGTTTGTGGGGTGAAGGGGGGTGGGTTGGGTGGGGAAAGAAAAGGGGAGAGCGGGGACTGGGGGGTGTGTGTGGGGGGGGGTCGGGGGTGGTAAGCTTCTGATAAAATGGGTGAAAGGGAAGAGTGGAGATATAGGGTGTGTTTGGGATGGGAAAGGAAAGGTATGTGGGAAGGGTAAGGGAGAGGGAAAGGGAGGATGTGTGGGAGAAAGGGAGGGTGAGAAAGGAAAGTGGGACAGGGAAGGGATAGGGAGAAAGAGTGTGTGGGTGAGAAAGGGGAGGATATGTAGGAAGGGGAAGGGAGAGGGAAAGGGAGGATGTGTGGGAGAAAGGGAGGTGAGAAAGGGAAGGGAGAAAAGGGAGGGACATGTAGGGAGTGGGAAAAGGGGAGGATTGAAGGGAAATGAAGGTAAAGAATTAAATGAAAAGAAGGAAAGTTAGAGAAAGGGGAGAGAGAGAATGGAGGAATGGACGAATGGAGTGGAGAGAGAATGAGAAAGTGGAAGAAGGGAGAGAAATGGAGACAAAGGGAAGGTAAAGAATGAAATGAAAAGAAGAAAAGTTAGAGGAAAGGAAGAGAGAGAGAATGGAGGAATAGACGAATGAGGGGAATAGAGAGAGAATGAGAAAAGAGGAAGAAGGGAAAGAAATGGAGACGAAGGGAAGAATGAAATAAAACGAAGGAAAAGAAAGAAGAATGAAAGAATGAAGGAATAAAGAAAATGGAGAGAAAATGAAAAGAAAATGAGAAAATGAAAGAAAGAAGAAAAGAGATGAAAGAAGAAAAGAAAAAAACACAAAGTAATTAACGAAGGAAAGGAAAGGAAAGGAAAAAAAGAGCTGAAGGTTGTGAAATGATATTATAACGTCAGAAAATTCGTAGATAAATAAAAGAAAAAAAAAAAGAAAAATAGATTGAGGAGAATGGATGAAGGAAAAAATATTGGCTTTCGAAATTATATAAGGGAAAATAGATTAGGTTATTGTATTATTTGCTTGTAGTAGTAGTAGTAGTAGTAGTAGTAGTAGTAGTAATGGTAGTATAAGTATTAGTTTCTCTCTCTCTCTCTCTCTCTCTCTCTCTCTCTCTCTCTCTCTCTCTCTCTCTCTCTCTCTCTCTCTCTCTCTCTCTCTCTCTCTCTCTCTCTCTCTCTCTCTCTCTCTCTCTCTCTCTCTTTTATCTCTAATTATTTGCTGATAAATTAGGTCATAAATTTTTTGTTGTTGATGTTATTCTTGTCTAATTGTATATTTATTTTTTCCCTCTCCCTCTCTTCTTTCCTCCAATCTCTCCATTTTCCTCCTTCCTCCCTTCTCCCTCCTCCTGTTTTCCTCCATGTTTTCCTCCTCCCCCTTCCTCCCATTTTGTCTCCTTTCCTCCTTCCCTTCACCTCATTCTCTCTCTCTCTCTCTCTCTCTCTCTCTCTCTCTCTCTCTCTCTCTCTCTCTCTCTCTCTCTCTCTCTCTCTCTCTCTCTCTCTCTCTCTCTTCTCTTTATCTTCTCTCCATCTCCCTTCCTTTACTCCCTTTTCCTCCATTCCTTTATTCCTCTTTCCTCTCCTCTCATCCACACATCCACATCGCCTTCCACATCCTCGTTCCCTTTTCCACCCTGCCATAACCACCTCTTCCACCCCTCCTCACCCCCCACACATCCGTCCCCCACTACCCCCTTCTCCCCCCCCCCATTTCATCCACCCATTTCCTCACCCATCTCGCCCCTCCACACTCCACAATCCCCTCCCCCTTCTCCCCCACCATTTCATCCACCTATTTCCTTCCCCATATCGCCCCTCCAAAATCCACTATCCCCTTCCCCGCTCCCCCCCACATCCGCCCCCCACAACCCCCGATTACCACACCCATTTCATCCACCCATTTCCTTCCCCATCTCACCTTCCACAATCCCCTCCCGTTGTCCGCCCCCCCCCAGCGTGGCAAGAAGACCCGTCGGCACCTCTCCCGCCGCTTCCGGAGTGTCCACGGCGTGCCCCGCTCCGGCTCGCGCTCCCGCGGCACCACGCCCGTGGCCCAGAACGGCGGCCTCCGGCACCGCACGCCGCCCAGGGGGGACTACCGGGACTACTAGCCACGCCCGACGCACATGCACTGCCCAACTAGCCCAAAGTGTCCCTCGATTAGCCCAAGTAGCGGTCAGATAGCCCAAAGTGTCACCAGATTAGCCCCCACACTGTCCAAACGCTGCCCACATAACCGCCCTAAAGTGTCCCCCAATTAGCCCAAGTAGCGGTCAGATAGCCCAAAGTGTCCCTCAATTAGCCCAAGTAGCGGTCAGATAACCCAAAGTGTCACCAGATTAGCCCCCACACACTTAAAACGCCGCCCACATAACCGCTCTAAAGTGTCCCTCAACCAGTCCAACAAGTGTTCAGATAGTTCAAAGCAACGTTGCCAGGTCGTCGTACTCCGCCTCTTTTGTTTGCCGATTTCCGACCCAAAAACTGCTTTCATCACCCAAACAACTGCCTTCACATATGGTTCTCGTTTAAATGGTTACTTATTGGTGCTTCTTGGCAACAGTTGGTGGCCAAAAACCGGTAAATACGCGGCTCTTGAGTACGATAACCTGGCAACGGTGGTTCAAAGTATCCCTCAACCAGCCTGATTATCGTCGAGGTAGTTCAAAATGTCACTTACCCAGGCCAGGCAGCATCTGAATAGCCTGCAATGTCCCTGAACCAGCCCAGTTAGCGGTCATATAACCCAAACTGTCCCTGAACCAGCCTAAACTGCCCTTCATCCAGTCCAACAAGGCGATATACGTAGGTGTGCAGGGTTTGCTAGACCATGAAAAGGGTGCCGAGGGACTGCAATTAGACCCCATACTAGCTTTTCCCTTTTTGACTTTCCACCAGTCCCTCCTCGCTGAGTGTCTTCCCATCACGGGTTACAAGGATATTCTAGTCAATTTCTAGTCATGTTTGAGTCACGTTCTAGTCATGTTCGGGTCATGTGTATGTATATCTTCGACCTCCTCCTCTGCTTCTTCCTCCTCTCCCACTTCCTTCTCCTCCTGCAAAGAGAAATGTGTCTTCCCTAAACTAGGGTTATAAGAATCGAAGCTATTCCCTAATCGAAGTTATTCCCCAAACGAAGATATTTCCCAAACGAAGATCTTACCCAAACAACGGTATTCCCCAAGTTCAGGTATTCCCCAGATAACGGTATCCATCAAGTAAAGGATTTCCCCAAGTAAAAGGATTTCCTGATCTAAGATATTCCCCAGTGGAAGGTATTCTCCAATCTAAGATGTTCCCCACACTAAGATCTTCCCCAATCGAAGGTCACAATCATCTAAGATCTTTCCCAATCTAAGGTCACAAGTATCAAAGGTCATCCCCAAACAACGGTCACAAGAAACTAATCTAAGGTCACAATGATCTAAGAGCTACCCCAACTAAGACCTTAATATACTAAGATCCTCCCCAGTCGAAGGTCACAAGAATCTAAGGTCTTCCGAAGCTAAAGTCAGGAATCTAAGGTGTTCCCAGTCTACGGTCACAATGATGTTTCCCACTATGGCCACAAGATTGTAAGGTCTGTCCCTAACTAGTGTCTAAGGGTGATGTCCTCCTCCACTAGGGACAAAGGTGTAACATATCCCAGGTCCTCCTCCACTAGGGACAAAGGTGTAACATATCCCAGGTCTAAGCTCTAAGGGTGTACCGTCATCCGCAGACTAAACTCTAAATATATTCTAGTCATATATCTAACCTTAATACTCGACCCTACGAAGTCATGTGTCCGTGTGATATCTGCCCAGACTTGCGGATTTCTGCCCATACCACAAGCTCCTCCTCCCTACGAGATGTCAGTCACTACCAACTCAAAAACCAACCCCAGCTTCTGAAGTTTCTCGCCCTCGTTGAATTCCACACACCACTTCACGTTACCCTTTTCCTGACCATATTAAGGCCATACTATTATTAATTGGGTGTAATCATTAACTCGTAGAAGCGGATCATGGAAGGCTCATAGGGAACGGCGTCCGGTTGGCTGATATTGCTGGAACTGATCTCAAGGGAATGGCCGAGGAAGAGAGAGCCTGTGATATGGGCGTAAGGGAATGGCCTAGGAAGGGAGAGCCTGTGATATGGGCGTAAGGGAATGGCCGAGGAAGAGAGAGCCTGTGATATCGGCGTAAGGGAATGACCTAGGAAGGGAGAACTTGTGATATGGGCGTAAGGGAATGGTCTAGGAAGGGAGAGCTTGTGATATGGGCGTAAGGGAATGGCCGAGGAAGAGAGAGCCTGTGATATCGGCATAAGGGAATGGTCAAGGAAGGGAGAGCTTGTGATATGGGCGTAAGGGAATGGCCAACGAAGGGAGAACTTGCAATGTGGGGATAAGGGAGCTTGTGATATGGGCGCAAGGGAATGGCTTAGGAAAGGAGAGCTTGTGATATGAGCATAAGGACATAACTTACAGCCTGTTTATCTAGTCAATTGTTAATGCTCTTTCCTCCTCTTGTCCCAGGTAACCCCAATTATGATCTGTTAAAGTATTCATGTATTTTCCACCTTCGTTTGTCCTCCTTGCCTTCCTTGACTCTTGTTACTTTGGACCCGAATTCTCAGACGCTTTTGACTTGCACATTAACTCTTACTAAACGCCATAAAGTAAGTTAGCCGGGTTCCCATGAGTGCTTCTTCACGTTCATGGGGCAGAAGCCTTGTCACACTATCACCAGGCGCATAACTCTTCTCATGGAAACACACACAACCACCTCAAATGCTTTTTTTTTTTTTTTTTTTTTTTTTTTTACAACAAAGGAGACGGTTCAAGGGCAACAAAAAGAATGTAGAAGAAGAAAAAAAAAGCCCGCTACTCACCGCTCCCACAACAGACAAAAGTAAACAGTGGCCGAAAGACAGGTCAATTTCGGGTCTTATTAACCTGGTACCAACGACGGGCCAGATTTTTGCCATGGTATAAACCCCCAAAAATAGAGGATACATAAACTGATCACAAATGCGTTGATATATATTATGAAATGGTTTGTGTGAGTGATGATTTTTTCTCATTTTTCTCGCTTAGAGGGACCTTTAAGAAACATGATCCCCGCAGCTACCGGGTTAAACTAAGGGTGAGTGAGCCCAGAAACGTGTGAGAATGTGGGTCCTTAGTCATTCGTCATTTCAGGAGAATCGAACCCTGGTCTCTGGTTACCTAAAACCTAATAAATATTCTCCCCTCACCCCCTTTTCCTTTCTTACCTTCCTCTCCCCCTCCCCTCTTGATAGGTTACTAAGGCTTGGGTATTGAGCTATTCCCTTTCACCCCACCTGCCCCCCCCCCCCCACCTCCGACCCCCCCCCCCCCTTTACCTAGTCCGAATATATCTGAATACTATCTTTTGGAAGCTCATTTGACGTCCCCCCCCCAAAGAAAAAAACTTGTCCCCTTCACATGCAGTTCTTTGATATTACACTTCTTCCTCCTCCTCCTCCTCCTCCTCCTCCTCCTCCTCCTCCTCTAAAAGGTTAACTCTTATTGGTGGAAGGGAAAGGTTTTTTTTTTTTTTTTTGCTAATAAGAGTGTAATACGTTAGTCTGGCTTCTTCGCTACCAGTCATTAGAGAACATAGGTTGTGATCTGGTGTGTGTGTGTGTGTGTGTGTGTGTGTGTGTGTGTGTGTGTGTGTGTGTGTGTGTGTGTGTGTTACGTTGATGTCTGTCTGCTTTGAATTCTGCTTCTTATACTACTACTACTACTACTACTACTACTACTACTACTACCACCACCACCATCATCGCCACCACTGCCATCACCAGCTTCAAATTAAAAACAGGGAAAACATTTAGAGAGGAATTTGTTGTGTGTGAAGGGAAAAACGATGTAATTTAAGATAACATTTTTGCCTCAGTATTTTCCTTTCTTTCTTTATCTATCTATCTATCTATCTATCTATCTATTTCTATCTATATCTTTCTTAGTTTGCAAATATGCTTTTTATTGATTATTATTTTTTTTTTTTTTGTGTGTGTGTGTGTGTGTTTGTAAATGTGTGTGTGTGTGTGTGTGTATGTGTGTGTGTGTGTGTGTTTGTAAATGTGTGTGTGTGTGTGTGTGTGTTTACTTCAATATTTAGGAACGAAAAGGTATAAATAATTACATTGTTTGTTTGTTTGTTTGTTTGTTTGTCTTGTTTTCTCGGCTTATGTAAGTGTTATAGAATGCGAGCAGTGCTTCTCTCTCTCTCTCTCTCTCTCTCTCTCTCTCTCTCTCTCTCTCTCTCTCTCTCTCTCTCTCTCTTTCCTTTGTTAATTTACGAAGAAAAGAATATTAGAAGACAGGGAAAGCTGAATTAGAGGAAGGAAGGAAGAAAAGGAAGAAAAAATAGGAAGAAGAGGAGGAAAGGAAGGACACAGGAAGGAAGGGAGCAAAGAAACTGAAGAAAGAAAAGAAGAAAATGAGGAGGAAAGAAGAGAAGAAAGAAAGGGAGGAGAGGAATGGTGAGAAAAGTACTAGTATTGAATGAAAAGAGGGAGGAG